>NW_022961891.1:0-2324 GCF_012274545.1 Fukomys damarensis
AAAAAAAAAAAAAAAAAAAAAATCAAGTTTACTTGCAGCAAAAATTAGAAAGGCTTTGTTTCTTGCCCACTAAGTATGTGTACTAAAACTTGCTCATGCTTCAGTAGTTTGTATCTATTCAGACTCCTGACTACCCGCTAGACTACGCACTCCTCATCACAGAGACCATGTCTTTCCATCTCTGGTGTCTCAGTACCTACTACAGGGCCTGAAATACAGAGAACCATGATATATGTTCATCCTTGGGTGCCTATCCACACAGGACTAGTCCAGTGCTGACAAGCACCCTTGCTGGGGTAAGCTGATTGTACACACAGCCCAGTTAGCCAGAGCTTCTAAGTGTTTGGGGCACAGAAGAGGACGTTGTGGGATTGGAGGGGAGATTCCAGTAGACACCTTTGTTTAGTCGCCACTGGAATTATAAGGTTATAAGATCACAAAGAACGCCTCTCAGGACTGGGGAATCAGTGTAAGATATCACCCGATACAAAATTAGACATTTTGTGGGGGGGGGTACTGGGGACCGAACTCTGGTCCTTGCACTTGCAAGGCAGGTTATGGCATGGCTGAGCTAAATCCCCGGCCCCAAATTAGCCATTTTTACCCCAAGCCTGCAGACAGGACTAGCTTTACTGTAGGTGAATTTTACCTTTGCCTCCATGGTTTGATTTTAGATTTTATGGTTTGTAGCAACCCACAAATTCTCCCTATAGACTGTTGGCATTGCCTGATATCCCACTACCAATACACCCATTATTGCCTTAAACCTGAGATCTTATTCCTTGCTGAAATGGAGATACATCTGGGAAAAGAAATACTTTGAATTGCCTGTTGTTAGTCTTTTCTCTCTTGGGGTAACCAAAGAGCTCAACAGTTTTAAAAATAAGGGGTAGCTGAATGGAGAGGTGGAGAGTAGCAGACCCTAAGTGGAGAAATAGGACAGAATAGAGAAGTAGGGGTGCACATTCTTCATGGGCTGCATGGTTGTTCCCAGGGCTCCTCGGCCCACACAGAACAGGATGAGGATCTGGATGTGGGAGAAATTCAAGAAAGAGCACAAGGATGTCTTCCCTCCCCTGGCCTCCCTTCACAGTAGTCTTTGGAGCTGTGGAACTGCCCTGGCCTCCTTGAACACTCTTCTGCCTCGGATATCCTGGTGTTTTTCAAAGGAAGAAGAACAATGGGATGGACAGCAGCAGAAGTGAACCCCGGGCCAGGCACCAACTCACCAAACTGTGACACGGAGACATGACGTAGTTATGAGAACATAATGCGTATAAGTTGGCTTGAAAAAATTACACACATAAGCCAAATCACCAGGAGCAAGGTGATAAGACAGATTTCTCAGGGCCAAATGGATGGTGTGGAGATGGGTGAGTGGAGGCTTGGGTTTTCTAGTGAGAAAACCAGACACTGCTGAACCAAATCTAACTGCTGCCGGGAAGTTCGTCGCTCTGTTTCCCAAAGCAAAGAAAGACCGATGGTTCTGCAAAGCTGTGAAATGAAGGATCCGAGGGTTTGCCTGGGAACATTCTGACTGCCAAGCAGCCCATTGTCCTCATTTAGTTAGATCTTCTCAAGCAGGGTGAAGAGGATCTGTTTCTCTCCAAGTTCAGTAATTGACCAGGTTATGCACACATCACGTAACTTAGAAACAAATCTGTGTCATCACTTTAGTCTGTTCACGTTGCTATGACAAACTAACACCACCTGAGCAGACCTTTCCTTCTCACAGTGCTGGAGGCTGAGGAGCTGGGTGTGTGGAGTGGGCCTGCCCTCTGGTTCAAAGATGGCAGTAGGTGGCCGCCTTCTTGCTCTGTCCTCACACAGAGGAAGGGCTAGCTGGCCTCTGGGATCGCTCTTATAAGGGAGCTAATCTTTTTTTTTTAAGTTATAGGAATTTTTATATGGTTCATAGGTAAATAATAAAATAATATACACATTAGGAAAGAGGTCCTGGTTTGAATTTACTCAAGACAAATATATGTATATGCATAAAATATCATATATTTGTGCATAAATATACCTGAAGTAGAGCTTAAACTTCTACCTAGTTTAAAACACCTTGTTATACAAAAGTACAAATTTAAATGAAATACAGCAAGAAATAAGAGATAATCATGATTAGAGTTTAAATGGACACTAAACATTCCATTATATAAAAATGAATAATGATAATTAATCTCTGCTTCTGGTATACAGTGCTTTGGTGTCTACCCTCCTTGCAGAAGATGGAGTTTTGTTTTTGTTTTTGTTTTGGTTTTTTTGAGACAGGGTCTCACTATGTATTTGAGACTGGCCTGGAACTCACTATGTAGCCCAGG
>NW_022961892.1:0-727 GCF_012274545.1 Fukomys damarensis
GTCTGAAGAAATAGCGCAGTATCAGCCATGTGAATAAGGCCTCTGTCTAAGACAGACTATAATGATGATCAGAGAAAGAAATAGGAGGAGGAGAGACAGTAACAGGAGAAGAAAAGAAAGAGCTGTAGCAAAGGGAGGAGAAGGAGACAGAGAGGACGTTAATGAACATATAGAAAACAAATGAGAAGTAGATTTACATAAAATATTTGCTAAACATAATTTTTTTAATTCAGGAATTTTTTTCTCTGAAAAATATTATATGCAGGAATCTGCATACTATTACCTACTCTGCAAATAAATTAAATTCTGGTTATAGCCCATGCTAAGCATCTCCAAACACCTTAAAATTTTAATAGTGAAGTGAAAATAGACAACCACTTAGAGTTGTCTGCCAAAAATGCATGTGAGCTAGTAGGATTCCACAGGTTTTATAGTGTACTAAGTGGAAGAACATTTAGAGACATAAATTCAGTCAGATTGTTGAGGCATAACTTGCGATTGCCTCGGCCATGTAAAACCGCTCTTGTTTTAATTTATTTTTGTTAATGAGCACATGTTTAATGTGGAAGCCTATTCTACATGCTTCAGCACTTATGTCACCCTCTTAAAGAATGTTTTTTAAGAAGTAGTTCATCATCTAGGCTGTAAGTATACTTTCCCTGAGAGAACACTAAACATCCACGAGAAAAGATCACAGGTGCCTTTTCATTAAAAGGAAAAAAAAAAA
>NW_022961893.1:0-245 GCF_012274545.1 Fukomys damarensis
TCAAAGACTTTTTTTGTGGCTTTTGAATATTTATTTTCATAACCACTTTTAAGAACATATTTCGGTGTCATTGAGTATATTCATAATGCTGTGTATCCCCCCACAATGTCCCCAAATTTTTCATCCCCAACATAAAATCTTTATCCATTAAAGAATAACTTCTTCTTTTTCCATCCCTCAGTTTTTAGTATGTTCTGTTCTTTCTGTCTCTAAATTTGAGAAATCTGAATTTTTTATCTCTTTAG
>NW_022961894.1:0-229 GCF_012274545.1 Fukomys damarensis
AGAAAACAGGTTGCCCAAAATACTGTTTTTAATAAGTGTTTCTAGGACAGCTAGATGTCTACATTCAAAAAACTAAAGTTAGACTCCTATCTCACACTATATAAAAATTAACTCAAATAGATTGAAGACCTAAATGGAAGAGCTAAAATTATAAAATATAATTTACTTAGAGGAAGTCATAGTGCTAATCTTTATGAACTTGGGTTAAGCAATACCTTCTTAAATCTCA
>NW_022961895.1:0-866 GCF_012274545.1 Fukomys damarensis
AGTTTGATTAAATTGGGCTGTCCAACACATTCAAAATAATGTTTTAATTAATCATAATATAATTTTGATTTACTTAAAATATTAACTTCTGGATAACGCTACAGGGTAATCTTTGGAAAAGTTTTGTCTTTTTAAAATGTTTTCTGAATATCATATTTCACAAGTAATCAAAATATAAGCTCCATGACTGTGGACATTGAAATCCATTGAATCTTAATTTATCTTCAGCCCTCAGAATGATATAACTGGCACATAGTAGACACTCAAGAAATATTTTTTGAATGAATATATTCAGGGTTCGAAAACTAAGAAATTATCCTTTTTCTACTGTATCCACAAGCAAGAAATGGGTTGAAATTACTAAGAGACAGCAAGCTGACTCAGTATGTGGGAGAAGAAACTGAGAGAGGTGAGGTTTAGTCTAGAAGAAAAAAAAATGTTAGGCTGAGTTAGGATTGAATGCACTGAAATGAGACAATGACTCTTTCACAGAAAGTGGTTACCTTTTCAATCATTTGTGTTGAAAATATAAAATTCTACTAATATTGAGTGAGATAAAACTGTATAGGGAATATATATGCCTGCAGTATTGTACACTCACCTTTATCAACAAGTGCTTAACCTTTAACGGTTGAAGACGTTTATTGTTGAAAACACAAGGAGATTGCAGGAATTATAAGTCATGGTGACATTTTCAGAAAGGAAAACAGCTTTTTATATTTCCATTGGGAAAAACACTATTTTAATGGGAAATGTATTTGAATAATTTTATTTCAAAATAATTTTTAAATCTGTGTGTTAATATATCAAATTGTCTTTATTTTGTTCTATGAAAGTGTCAAATTTTAAAAAGTGAATTTGTGACA
>NW_022961896.1:0-930 GCF_012274545.1 Fukomys damarensis
GACTGGCAGAATGGATTAAGAAGCAAAATACAATAATATGTTGTATACAAGACACACCTAGTGCAAAAAGAAGCCCATAGACTGTAAATGAAAGGACAGAAAACTTCTTCATGCAACAGGAGCCCAGAAAAATGCAGGGGTAGTAATCTTATTCACAAACTAAATTTTAAACCAAAACTTATTAAGAGAGACAAAGAAGGCCACTACATCCTTGTGAAGGGAACAATTCAAGAGGAAGAGATAAGAAATAATTAATTTTCAATCTATTGAGTATGTTAGAAAGCACATATGCTTCTTTTCTCTTTTCTTTCTTTTTTTTTTTCTTTTTCTTTCCCTGGTGCTGGGGATTAAATAGCACATTGCTCTGGCGAGGCAGGTGCAGCACTACTGAGCTAAGTCTCAGGCTTTACATTTCATATTTTTAAAATTTATCAACACAATAATATTTGCCTTATATGTTGGTTTACCAAATTCTTGAGTTACTTTGGTTCTCATTTTCTTTGCTTTCTTATTTGAGAATTTATGAAATCTGTATATATGAGTAGTTTGAAAAGTATTAATGTCCATCTGTTATTCTCTTCTCTCATCTCTGCCTTCTGCAAACTTCATTTTCTGTCACTACAGCTTGTTTGATTGGAAATTTGTTAAGACAAATTGTATTGTGTTATAAATATATCTTTGTACCGATTTTCTACTGATAACAAATATTAATTTTTAAGTAAATTTTATCATAAGTGTACTTAAATAAATGGATAATAAATTATTAATATCATTCAGTATCTGGTACATATTACAAATTCTCCAACTGCCTGAAAGATATTTGTATTTCTTAAATCACACAAATGGCAAATATTCTACACATCACTGCACTGTTTTATTATAGCAAAGTATATATTGTATTGTAGAAAATATGCATTGTGTATATGTGTG
>NW_022961897.1:0-232 GCF_012274545.1 Fukomys damarensis
TCACAGTGGCCAGGACTGGGTGGAAAAGTCTGCCTGACTCCGGGGCTCCCTGAATCCTCTGTGCCGTCCACAAACAGGACCAGCACTGTTGGGCAGCACGGGTCGTTAGTGGTTTAGGTAGTATTTTAAGTACCCTGAATTGACCCATCTCTTGGGTGATCTGGAACCATGGTAAGGAGGTAACTGTCACCTACCGGCTCTCTCTAACGGCCTTGTCAGTCCTCCCTATGGG
>NW_022961898.1:0-223 GCF_012274545.1 Fukomys damarensis
CCTTTCTCTGTGGAGTGCTTCACATTCATGAAACTGACCGCTTTCCTTTTAAACGGCTAAGCGGCGAGAGAAGCAGTTTCCCGGGGAAAACTCCACTTTAAACCACAGAAGCCCTCTGCAAAGGGCGTTTGTGTTCTAATATCAAACTGAACCAATCCCCAAGTATACAGAATTCTGGAGGCTTGTGTGCTCTCAGAGATGCTAGGCACTCTCTTAGGCCTGA
>NW_022961899.1:0-368 GCF_012274545.1 Fukomys damarensis
ATGTGAGTCTGGGCTCAGGGAGAGTACTGGGAAGCCATGAGCCCACCGTAGTGTTTAAGCCACGAGAGTGGCTCCTCCTTTTTCACTTATAGGACATCCTCACTTACTATTGGAGAGGGGCCAGATAGGGGTCCCAAAATATTAGCCAGGCTCCCAGAGTTGGTTTTAACGTAAAGAGCATACTTTGGACTCAGACATGCTCTGTCCAGCTCCCCGCCCTGCTCATTATGAGGCACCTCGAGCAGGTCACTGCACCTCTCTGGGCCTCTGTCTCTTCATCAGGAGGTAAGTGGGTGAGATAGCCGCGTGAAACACTTGACATAGCATCCAGGCAATGGCAAACACTAAAAAAGCAAGGTGCTGTGGCA
>NW_022961900.1:0-744 GCF_012274545.1 Fukomys damarensis
AAAGTACTCTTCTCCAAGAATCACATTTATCACAGCTTAATATCACTGGACCTTTTCATAAAATAAGGGAGTTGGTCCAAATGACCTCAAAGAGACATTTCTGTGCTGGGAAATGCTATTTTTGGTCCTAAGATATTGAGTTGCATAAGGGTAGACTAGTAGAAATAGCATTGCCCTGTGAGGTTTGAGTGTGGCTTTTAGCGTGCCTTAACCTTCTGAGCCTTACTTTCCTCCTTTATACTGTGAGGTGCTATTCAGCCAGGTAACCTGTATGGTGCCTTCCACTTCTCAGTTTCTTCAGCATCATGTCAGTGAGGCTGGCTCTAGTACTTAAATACTAATCTAGGTGTTGCTGAGAAGGTTATTTTGCAGATAAAGTTAACATCCACAATCAGTTGATTAATGTGAGTGGGGCTTGTTCAACCAGTTGAAAGTTCCTAATAGCATACATTCTCTTCCAGGAGAAAAATAAAGTCTACCTAGAGGCTCCTGCCAGTTTCCAGGTTGCCAACCTGCCCTACAGACTTTGGGCCGGTCAGCCCTCACAGTTGTGTGAGCCTGTTCCTTAAGATAAGTCTGTTACGCTCGTTGTCTCTGGAGAACCGACTGACCGCTCTGCAGGAGAGATGGTAAATCTCACGTGGGTTGCTCAGGGTACACCAGTATCTTCTATGTCCCAGCCTGTTTCCTCCACTTTCTTTCTACAGATTTTAATTTTCTAATAACCATCTTTCTGCACATTCT
>NW_022961901.1:0-212 GCF_012274545.1 Fukomys damarensis
TTTTTCCTCTTAGCTTCAAGATGGTGGAGTTCACTGCATTGAAAAATAGTTTTTATAGTTTACTAAGCTATCTGATTTAGTTAATATAATATTTATGACATTATGAAATACTATTAAGCTTTGTTACAAATAAGTAAAAATTCTACAGCTGATTAGTCAAAATACTTTTATTTATTTCTAGAAAAGTTAGATATAAGTTAAGATTTGTTATT
>NW_022961902.1:0-258 GCF_012274545.1 Fukomys damarensis
GTCCTTGACGAATTGTGATACATCATGTAGAGCCACCCAGGCCCCTCCTCTGCACGGCAGAACGATGGACCAGATGACTCCCCAAGCCCAGCAGTGCAAGTGGTCTGTGGTCCTGGCTATCCTCTCGTGTTCCTGGGGATGTGGTTTGGATCCTTGGCTGCCAGGAGGGGGTGGGAGTGGGGGAGCAGCAGAAATTGGGCACCCAGTGGGCTCTGGGAGGGCATTTGCATTTGTTCCTGTGCTGCAGCTCACACCTCT
>NW_022961903.1:0-1322 GCF_012274545.1 Fukomys damarensis
ATCATACACCTTGACCAAGTGGGATTCATCCCAGGGATGCAGGGATGGTTCAACATACACAAATAAATAAAATTAATGCACTAATTAATAAAACCAAGGAAAAAAACCATGTGATCATCCCAGTACATTCAGAGAAAGCATTTGACAAAATCCAACAGCCATTCATGATAAAAACTCTGCAAAAATTGGAATAGATGTTCTCTACCTCAATCTGATAAGAGCCATCTATGAAAAACCAACAGCCACTATCATACTAATGGTCAAAAACTGAAATCCTTCACACTAAAATCAGGAAAAAGACAAAAATGTCCACTATCACCACTCCTATTCAATATACTTTTGGAAACATTAGCCACAGCAATTAGACAACAGAAAGGAATAAAGATAGGAAATGAAGAAGTCAAATGGTTATTATTTGCAGATGACATGATACTCTCTTTAGAAGACCCCAAGAACTGCACCAAAAGTCTTCTAGACTTAATAACCAAATTCAGCAACGCAGCTGGATACAAGGTCAACACACGAAAATCAATAGCTTTCCTGTACATAAAAAACAGACTCACTGAGAGAGAAATGGGACAAACAACTCCTTTCACAATAGCATCCAAAAATTTGAAATATCTAGGAATCAAGCTAACAAAAGAAATCAAAGATTTCTACATTGAAAATGACAACACTCTGAAAAAAGAGACTGAAGAGGGTATCAGAAAATGGAAAGACATTCCTTGCTCCTGGGGGGAGGAAGAATCAACATAGTGAAAATGGCCATACTTCCAAAACTGAATAAGAAGAGACCTATAATAGCAAAAGCAACTCTAGGCAATAAAGATAAGGTAGGGGGTATTAAAATTCCCAATTTGAAGTTACACTATAAAGTTACTGTGATAAAAAGAAAACAAAAACAGCATGATAATCGCAAAGAAAAAGACCTGAGGACCAGTGGAACAGATCTTCTGCAAAAACAACTCCAGACACACTCAGCCACCTCAGCTCTGACAAAGGAGCCAAATAACCTCACTGGAGGAAAGATAGCCTCTTTAATAAATGGTGCTAGAAAAACTGGGTTTCAACTTTCCAAAGATTAAAAGTAAACCTATATATCTCACCATGCACTAAAGTAAAATCAAAATGGATTGAAGATCTAAATATTAAATCAGAAACACTAAACCAACTGGAAGAGAGGTTACATAGAATGGACTCTTGAAGACATTGGTGCAGGAAAAGATTTTATGAACAAATCCTCAGTTACCCTTGAACTAGTACAAAGAATCAACAAGTGGGATCTCTTCTTATTAAAAAGCTTCTGCACAGCAAGAGAAACA
>NW_022961904.1:0-229 GCF_012274545.1 Fukomys damarensis
TAGGTACTGCAAGCATGCATTAATAAAAATATTAAAAATAACATATTAAACAAAAGATAAATTTAAAAAAAAAACTCTTCCCCGGGATAAGTGGACACCTGCATCCAGAAGGTGGTGTTGGGGCTGGGGATTTAGCTCATCGGTTCAGTGGCCTGCCTTGCAAGCACAAGGACCTGAGTTCAATCCCGGGTACCAAAAAAATCAACCTCCAGAAGGTGGTGTTAAGAGC
>NW_022961905.1:0-207 GCF_012274545.1 Fukomys damarensis
GTGGTAAAATAATATCCTTGTCAGAGCTTGAGAATGTGCTTATGAAATTCAGCAACACACACAGATGAAAGAATTAGTAAAGATAAATCTTTCTTTATGTTTTACTATCCAGTCATAAGAGCCCAGTTCATTACTTTTAATGAACTCTCAGTTCATTACTTTTGGCAAACAACTGCATCTTCCTAAATATCAGTGTCTCCTCCAAAA
>NW_022961906.1:0-245 GCF_012274545.1 Fukomys damarensis
GTAAAAAGTAAGAAGGGTAAAAAGCAATTTCTTCCACCTGGAAAAAATACTTGTGTAGTCTAATCACATTTGGCTAAACCAGTTTAATTGAGATGTGTCCCCTGACATTCCCACTTAGAAAAAGATTGCGGTTGGTAATGGAACCATGACTGTTGCATCATGGAAGAGACAACTGATCAAACGTACACAATTCTTCCATAGAAGGGACAGTCACAGAGAAGGAAAACAGAAGGCAGTACTCAGAA
>NW_022961907.1:0-378 GCF_012274545.1 Fukomys damarensis
TCAGCCTCCGAGTGCTGGGATTACAGGCATGCGCCACCATGCCTGGCAGCATAAATATCTCTGTCTGTTTTTAGTTTTTGACTTCAAAAGTTTGTTTTGTCTAATATAAGTCTAGTTGATTCTGTTCACTTTTAATTAACTTTTGTATGTAGTAAGTATCTCTTTTATCCCTGGACTTTCAGTTTGTTTTCTTAAACCCAAATGAGTACCTTAATGGCACCATATAGCTGGAATTTAGGTTTTGTTAATCCATTCAAACATGTATGTCTTTTGACTGAAGAATTTAATCCATTTACATTTAAAATAATTATTTATGAAAAAAGACTTATTGTCATTTTGTTGACTGTTTTTTGCCCTTATGTAGGTCCTTTGTTCTGT
>NW_022961908.1:0-211 GCF_012274545.1 Fukomys damarensis
TGGGGAGAATACTGTTGTCTTCATTTACAGAGAGAAAAAAGATCTAGCTATGTTGTGACAGGTTCAGTTCACAGGAACAGTGGGCAATGGTGGCCATGTCCAATACTTTTTCTACTCATTAGCTGGCAACTTTTCATCAGTCTGAAAACTAAAATTGATGAACCATGTCTATATTAGGGCTGTTCCTGTATAAATGAAGCTTTTATGGCTA
>NW_022961908.1:247-896 GCF_012274545.1 Fukomys damarensis
GGTCCTGTCAGCAGCCATTCTACATCTAACATTGAATAGTAGTGGTCACAGTGTCCTTTTTTCCCCTCTTAAACATTTTTTATTGAATCCACAAAAGCCATTTGGACTCAGCCTGGGTCAGCACAATCCTTTCTCATTAAATCCAGAAGAAAAGAAAGTATTAAGATGACTTTGACCATAATGATCTTTACATGTCCCTTGGTGGCATCTGAGTAATTTTCATTGTGACATAAAAACACCAGTACTGAGACCTGACCTGGTCAGGAGATGGCTTCTCTTTGGCTGACTCAGCACACAAGGTGCAACAGCTGTTTCTCTTTAAGGTTTGTGAGAAACTGGTTGTCCTGTTCCACTCAACTTGTCTCTCTCATGGGAACAAATGCCAGCACGATCTAGTTCGAGAGACTCTGAGCCTGACCTCCTGTAGTTACTGGAATAGCCCAAGGCAAGATCAACTATTATTAACTTCAATAACAGTAAACCCTAGAACAGATTTGCTCTTTTGCACACACAAAAGCACCGTGCTATGCTTTGCAGCTACTTTGCATCTTTTGGAAGTCATAGAAGGAATATGAGTAAAAAACCAGACACAACAAACAAGACTGAAATGGGTCATCCCAGATGGGCTGTGGCCCTTCTACAGTAGACC
>NW_022961909.1:0-991 GCF_012274545.1 Fukomys damarensis
CTTGTTTTGTTGTTCATCATTTCCAGCAATAATAACAGGCATTTGCCCCAAAGAATTTGCTTCAACAGCAGTCTGAAAACCTGTACAACCACAAACCAATTCCTCGCTAATTAAACACGCATCAAAAGTTCCAAGTTGAAGATCAAAACTCTGTGAAACGTGTGTGTTCTAAGCCAAGCTCCCAGGCTCTCTTTTAGGGGCACAGGATATTCACCAGTTTTATCATGTCTTGAAGCAACTGGGATTACTTCCTCCCTGGCAAATTTACGAGCAGTAACTTGAAATTCTTTCTGCTGTTCAGTTAACTCAAAACTAAATCCTAATCCTAGTGCACGTTTCTGAGCAGCTTTTGTATGTTGTGATCTCCACTCAAAATGAGAAATACTTCTTAGGACCCTCGTAGCTTCTCCTAATCATCGTGGCCATGTTGACTCCCCTGCGGACTCAGGAGAAGCCTCCTGGCACAGGGAACTATGGGCCCCACCCGCGGTGGGCGGGGCGGGCCTGTGTCCCGGGGCTTCATTTGTCTTGTCTGGGAGCTGCTGAATAGCAGAGACCATGCTTTTTCCTTGTCCTATAAAGCTTTTAGTTCATAGCAGATGCTAAAGGAAAAATAGTCCCTAATTTCAGACTCCTAAATGAACTTCCAGGGTGCAAGGTGTCGATTTTTTTTTCTTTCTGGAAATATAGAAATCTGAACCCTCACCACGGAGAGTCGCGGGGCCCCAGCTTCCTGGCAGGGAGGCCCAGGCATAATGGGAAGAACAAACGAGCTGGCCTGCAGCTGAGGCAGCGCCTCCTCACGCTGCTTCCTCACACTGGTGTATTTGTACATTTAAAGCAAACGATACACTTACACTTATCATTGGGATCTTATACTTTTACAAGACAGGTCTTGGTTCTTGTTTTTTCCCTATACCCCTGCCCTCGCTTCACCCCCTTCACCCTTCCCTATCCACAAAGACTTTGTTTTCACTTTTTCACATTTTTT
>NW_022961910.1:0-220 GCF_012274545.1 Fukomys damarensis
AGCAAAACTTACTTTTATATATTGAATATTATTGCCTCATATTTCACAATTAAATTCTAATCTGTAGTATCTCAGAAGGCAACTACACTTTACATAAGTACGCAGATTTAGATGAAATGTTCTGTGCAGGGACAATCCCAGTGCTATAGGTGTCATCGTAATATGGGATTAGGATGCAGATACACACATCCAGAGAAGGAAAAAAAAGAAGACAGAAGAA
>NW_022961911.1:0-301 GCF_012274545.1 Fukomys damarensis
AATAGGCATCCTTGTCTTGTTTTGAAGGTTTTCTGGATCAGCTGTACCAGGCCTAAGGTCTTCCTCTTCTTAGATTATCTGGCAGGTGCGGGAGCCTGAGACTGCATGGACGGTTGGCCCTCAGGAACCCTCATCTCCACCACTCCCAAGCCTCAGAGGCAAACTCCAAGCTCCACACCGTGTGCAGATGACACTCCTGACACACAGCACGGAGCAGCCGCGCCTTTCGACCGGACCTGTGGAGTCACATGGAAGAGATGAGCAAAAATACAGGGAATGTTGAATTTAGAGTCATCATGTA
>NW_022961912.1:0-805 GCF_012274545.1 Fukomys damarensis
CAAGGAAAAGAGAAGCTCAGACTACAGCCAAAGGAAGCAGCTTATACGGACACCTCCAGTGAATTTGAAAGCAGATTCTTCCCCAGAATGTCATAAGAGCTCACCTCAGTATACAAAGTGATTTTAGCTTTATGATAGAAGAATCCAGTTGAACAGCTTGTACTTCTGATTCACAAACATGTTGGATAAGACAGAAGTGTTATTTGAAGCCATTTCATGCAGTAATTTGTTGTGCAACACTGACACATTAATACACCAAGGAGCTCTAATTTGTGGGGAAAGCATCACTTTTATAGGCATCATCTAATATTGGAAAATTAAAACATGCAATTCCTAATGAGATTATTAATTAGACATGTGTTTTCACCCAGTTCTAAAGCCATTCAGTGAATGGATATTTTGAACTTAGACTTTTGTATAGGGCCAGGTAACACCATAGAATGTTTTCTGGTCATAAGTGGTAGAATCAGTTTTTTACCATGTAACAAGTTTCAGCATGGCTGTTAATGACACAGGTGTCATGTCATCTTAAGTAACACAGAATAAACAACATTATCTAAGACCTCATATTGGGAAAGACACTCGATTTGAGTTTCATTACCAAGGTTGGAGCAGTGAACTAAATTGCGAGGAGATAGATAAATTGGGAAGGTGGAATATTGAACAGAATACATGACATGGACATTTCACCCAGGCAAAATGTTTGCTCAAAAGTAACCATGTTTTTTTTTGTTTGTTTGTTTGTTTTTTTTTTTTTGGAGGAGGGTCTTGCGGGAAAGCTATATAACTTACAATCTTATATTAG
>NW_022961913.1:0-328 GCF_012274545.1 Fukomys damarensis
TGGCCTTCCTCAATGAATGGAAGAAATGCTGTGCTTGTAGATAAGTCAAGGAAGAATGTACTAGATAGAGGAAACCTTTAAAAGCTCTGAAGAGTGTCATTCCATGGACCATATGAATAGGATGAGGAGGTAGTGGAGAAATGGAAAGTGGGGCGAATCATTGTGGGGGTAGACTACGTAATAACTGAAAGATGATTGTTAAGGGTTTTGGCTTTCATTTGGAGTGAAACATGAAGAATTGGAAAATGTTCAGCACAGAAGTGGCATCTGCTTTGCATTCTAATGGGATCTTTCACATTGTCATCCTGAGGATAGGCCCAAAGCGTCC
>NW_022961914.1:0-282 GCF_012274545.1 Fukomys damarensis
TGGCATCTTGGTTCGGTCATCCAAGGCTGGCCGGCGGTGTGAGCCAATCACCTGATCGATTTCCTTGTGGACTCTCTCTGCAGAGACAAGGGCACAATGAACCCCACATCACAAAGACACTTTAGCAATGTTTTGTTTTGTTTTGTATTTGACCAATGAGACCAAAAATCTCGACAGAAAGTCATTAGACCATTTATACCCTCAAAGCAATCTGCTGTTGCTAAGGGAAAGGAAAAAAGAACTCTCACCCTTTAAAATCCAATGGATGTTATAAATTATCTC
>NW_022961915.1:0-249 GCF_012274545.1 Fukomys damarensis
TTGCTTTTTTGGTAGTCTGCAAGCAACTGGATATTCATTTTCATGTTTGATTTTTGTTTCTTTCCTGTAACCAGGTTTATATGTGACACAATTCAAAGGATATCCTCAGAAATGGAATTGTCATAATTCATTTTCATATTAAATTATACTAGTAATTATCCAAAGTGGATAACATTTCCAACAAGCTGTAACTTTTAGGTGTCCTATGTTCTCACAACCACATCATTATTTTATTTTGTAAATGTACTG
>NW_022961916.1:0-1058 GCF_012274545.1 Fukomys damarensis
CCACTATTCCAGGCTAGCACTGATCTCACTATGTAGCCCAGACTGGTCTTGAAATACACAGACCCTCCTGCTTTTCAACCTCCTGAGTGCTGGGATGACAGGTGTGTGCCACCTGGCTCCGGAATCTTGAAAGCCTTCTTTTTGTAACCTAACATCTCGGAGTGCTGGAGGCACAGTCCTCCTCGTCACCCTCCACTCCCTGGTCTTTGAGGCACCATCATCCTGGGTCTGAAGGCCTCCTCTAGGGCCTGAAGGTGTCCCTGTCCAACTTGAAGAGGGACAACAACTCCAGATGGGAGGAGAGCGCTAGGTTCTCACGGAAGGCCAGAGACACTGAAGGCGCCAGGAGCCAGACGGCCACAGGGCAGGACAGGGACCCATCAGTGAGAGCTCTTCCAGTGTCCTCCTCAGTAATTTCTCTGTTGCTAGGAAACCGTATTTTCCCCGCAGGTCATTGATTAGCGCCCCCTCTTGTGTCCATGTCCGGTAATAGCACTAGAGTTGAAGCCTACCGCCTCCTTTCTTCTGCTGGCCTTGCTTGCTTTCCTTCTTTTTCTTTTTCTTCCTCCCTCCCTCCTTCCCTCCCTTCCTTGTTCTTTCTTTTGCTTTTCCTTTCCTTCCCCCTCCCTCTTTTCCTCCCTCTTTCTCTTCCTCTCCCTCTTGTCTTCTCCCCCACCAGTTCTGGGGATTGAACCTAGTCTTCACACTGAGTTGCACTCCCAGCCCTTTTCAGTTGTTTTGTTTTGTTTTGTTTTGAGACATGGTCTTGCCAAGTCACTCAGTTATCCAAGTTGGGTTTGAATTTGCAGTCCTCCTGCCTCAGCCTCCCAGAGTGCTGGGATTACAGGAGTGTGCCACCACACCCAGCTCAATTGCACTCTTTTCTACACCTGCAGGTGTTTCCCTTGTTGCTTTCCTTTATTGTTTTATTACCTGTAGGAATGCATAAGACAGTCTTGGTTTTGTCTGTTGGAGAACTTTATGTAAATAAAAATTTCACTCAATATCATGTTTATAAGGGCCATCCATGCACATTGTGCTTCCTTTTTTGTTGCTGT
>NW_022961917.1:0-204 GCF_012274545.1 Fukomys damarensis
TATTTAAATTGCTTCTTGCTCTTATAGTCTTATCTTATTTTTTTTTCATTATTTAGAGAATATATTATTAGTTTCTGTAATTAAACCCACTTATATATGAGCTTACATATTTAGTACGATGTGTTACCCTTGTATATGTGGAAAAAAATAAAAAATAAAAATAAATTAACATTTCTAGATCAATATGGCTGTCCATTTCTGTAC
>NW_022961918.1:0-253 GCF_012274545.1 Fukomys damarensis
CATGTACCAAGGGGTCCAGCAGAAGGTGACGAGGTATACCAAGAGCAGTAGTGGGCTGTGTGAAGCCCCTTGGTTGCTCGGACCCTGCAGCTGTCATGAGATGGAGGCTTAGTTGGTGGCTTTTGCAGATGGAGGGCATAGCTCAGGAAAACCTGACTTTACCAGTTGCTGGAGCCCAGCTGGCCTTCAACACATCCTTTCCTGCAGCTCTGGGAAGGCAGAGACTCAAAGCTTTCAGAGCTGCTGGTAGGCA
>NW_022961919.1:0-1267 GCF_012274545.1 Fukomys damarensis
CTCCCTCCATCTGTGTTGCTCTTCTCCAGCTGTGTGCAGTACCCTTCATCCCTGGGCGTTTTCAGTCTGAGCCATTAACTAAGAGTGTACCCCTGACCACTGTAGATCAGGAACTGCTGACCTGAAACCCAACCCCATTCATCTGGCTCTCTACTCGGCATTCTTGTCAACCATAGTACTGCAATTTGGGTTCTATAAAAGCAGGGCGCTTTTGAACAGAAATATCTTTTAAAGCCAGGTGATGTATGAAAAGATTACCCCATATAGTATAGACTGAAACAATCTCTCACATTTTCTCAGATGCAACTACTTTTCAGATGAGAAAAATTTCAAGTAACCCATACCTTAGAGCTTTAGATTACCTTCTTGAAATACTGGAAAAAAGGATCTGAGAAAAGAGATTTTTCTAGCCATCAGTTAAATAATAAGAATGAAATAATAAGAAATGAAACACACATAACCACCCACTGACTGAGATCTATATAAAGCCTCTTTTACTGCAAAACACTCTCTGTTCTTACAGCCTGTAATGATCTCCTTCACATTATAGCAGCACTTCTTCTATATCTTATGTCTCTTCCTCCAAGATCATCTAATGCTTAGCCACTCAGACAGACAGACAGACAGAGAGACAGACAGACAGACAGACAGACACACGTATATGTCCATAAGTACCTATGTAAATTTTGGAGTCTGGCAAAATGTATTCCCATTGAAGCTTTTTTATACCAGGAAGTTGCCAGCAGAAGCAGACAGATGCACTGTTCTTACAAAGTAAGGAAGTGTGACCTCTGTGTTCATCACTTTTCTGTGTGGGGACAAAATGCCTGACATGAAGAAGGGGTTTATTTTGACTCAGTTTTGGCCGCGGTTTCAAAGACAGAAACATCATGGCAGAAAGACACAGTGGAGGAGAGCTGCTGGGTGCATGGCAGTCAGGAAGCAGAGAGCAGCTTTGAAAGGACTGGGAAGCAGACAGAATCCCCAAGGTCACACTCGCTGCCCATCCCGACACACCCATAAGTGTGCTTTATTAACCTCAGGCACCTCTCAAGCCAGCCCATCAGGGTGACAATCAAGAGTACCCATCTCAGCACCCGGGGAAGGGAACTTTCTTATTTCAGGTGCAGTATGCGTGCAGTGAGTGTACTGAGTACCCTGCAAACGGTGGCTCTGCTTTGGCTCTTAAGGCTTCGCGGTCTTGATGTGACTGTGTGCTTTTAAGGTGGCACTTGGCCATCTAAAATGCCACTCTGAATTGATGATG
>NW_022961920.1:0-312 GCF_012274545.1 Fukomys damarensis
TTTCCAATAAATATATTTACACAAATTTAACTACAAAATACTTCCCAGGACGATGCATAATTGGGAATAAAACAATGTGGAAAAGGAAAGAAAAATCAAAAGAGAAGGAGAGAGAGAAGGAGGAGAAGCAAGTGAGTATAGTGAACAAAAGGACAAAGAGAGGAAACAAGGCAGGAAAGTAGGAAGAAAGGAATGAAGGAGAGAAAGAAAGAAAGAAAGAAAGAAAGAAAGAAAGAAAGAAAGAAAGAAAGAAAAAGAAAGGATTTCTCTTGTCTCTGACTTCTTCGGTTTTTGTGATAATTTTTGTATTGA
>NW_022961921.1:0-239 GCF_012274545.1 Fukomys damarensis
GTATATTCCTGTCTCCCGTTGAAGCTGAATAATTCATCTGTGGACGAGCCCCTGCCTTTGCTCGTGCGTAGTAGGCAAGAACTTGCAGTACGATCTCTAGCTTCTTTCAGCCCGCTCTTTTGCAAACAAGCTTTCCATTTCCGGCAGTTTCAAAATAATAAAGTTCACAGGGACAGTGTTATTTGATACGCCCCACATGGAACGGGCTCACTCCTGTATTTTACAGCACGGGGTGGGTC
>NW_022961922.1:0-202 GCF_012274545.1 Fukomys damarensis
CTAATCAGCTTTCTGTTGCTGAGACACAATATCTGACACACCTCAAAGGAAGGTAGGCTTAATTTGGCTCACATTTTCCAGGGATTCAGTCCATGGCCAGTCAGTTCCAAGGGAAAAACCATCATGGTGGAAGTGCAAGGCAGAGCAAAGCTCTTCAGTTCATGGTGGTGGTGAAACAGAGAAGGATAACAGTGCCAAAGAG
>NW_022961923.1:0-456 GCF_012274545.1 Fukomys damarensis
CAGGAGCCAAGTCGCCCCAGCAGTGCGGCATGGGGTATTCGGGTACAAGGGCAGAGTCGGCGTTTTGTGTTAAATGAGTGGGTTTGGGTGAAGATTGCTCTCATTCTCGGAAAGTTTCACTGTCACTGATAGAGCATTCCTTGAGTATGTAGTTATGCACTGTGCTTGTTCATTTATTTATTTTTAACAAATTATAAATGGGACAGGAAAAATGTGTTAGACTTAAGTACAAAAGGGGACGGAAAACACAAAACGGAAAATAAAGTAGAAGCGAACTGGGTCAGAGCGAATGGGTTAAACACACGTGCAGCGAGAGACCCAGAAGGAGATGAGGAAGACGGAGAGGCGAGAGGGCCTGGAGCTGCTCGGAGCACTGCACAGATGCGGCCGATTTCATCCTCAGAAACAGCTCCCGGCTGGGTGCAGTTCTGGCCACAGCCATTTCACAGATGAGGC
>NW_022961924.1:0-218 GCF_012274545.1 Fukomys damarensis
TTCTGCTTCCTGAGGGCGTTCGTACTTCAGGAGCTGCACCTCCCTGCTCTCCTTGGCCTCCCTCTATGTTGTCCTCGAACAGCACAGAGCAGTTCATATGCTCACCCTCCCTGCCCCCAGCCTGAAGCAAAGATACTTAAGGTGTCAGTTGTGAATGGTTTTGTATCCAGCCTTAGAAAGAGCTGGGCATTGGACGAAGGCAAACTGACCCAAGCTGC
>NW_022961925.1:0-461 GCF_012274545.1 Fukomys damarensis
CACATTCATAAAACTGACTGCTTTCGCTTTAATCGGCTAAGCGGCGAGAGAAGCTGTTTCCCATTTAAAACTGCACTTTCAACCGCAGAAGCCCTCTGCAAAGTTCGTTTGGGTTCTAACGTCAAACTGAACCTATCCCCAAGTATACAGAATTCTGGAGGCTTGTGTGCACTCAGAGCTGCTAGGCACTCTCTTACGCCTGAAGGGCTTCTCTGCTAAAAGTGCCTCACAACAGTGTTTCAATCTCTGCCAGGCAGACACCTACAAACAAAAAGGAATACAGTTGTACTCCACATAAGAGGTGGACTTCACTGGTAAACTCACAGAGTTGCAGCGTCTTTCTCTGTGGAGTAGTTCATATTCATGGAACTGACCGCTTTCTCTTTAAATGGCTAAGTGGTGAGAGACGCTGTTTCACGGGGAAAACTGCACTTTCAACCGCAGAAGCCCTCTGCAAAGTG
>NW_022961926.1:0-203 GCF_012274545.1 Fukomys damarensis
GGAAATACCTGTCCCTGAACAAATCTCTCATTTAGAAACAAAGATGACAAAATGACACAACAACTTTTTTTGGTAATGGATGTTTAACAATAGCAAGTTCTACTGATTTCATTTGGTATCATGAACTGGTTGACTTTTCATAATAACTCAAAATGAGTTCTGGTCTTTTCACTATTTCTCTGCTACACTGTTAGAATATATAC
>NW_022961927.1:0-643 GCF_012274545.1 Fukomys damarensis
CATTAAGTTTGCTGGTACATTTAAAGCAAACCATTGGGATCGTGCACCTTTACATGCTGTGTCTTGGTCCTTGTTTTTCCCCGTCGCCCTCCGCTCCCTTCACCCCCTTCACCCTTCCCTATTTACAAAGGCTTTGTTTCCATTCTTTCACATTTTTTTCTTTTCCTTTATGCTCTTCTCTTTACTTAAGTTTTCTAGAGCAGTCTAGGAGAGCCAGGGGGCACCAGCTGACTGATCTCTTACCCCACATTCAAAACCTTCCAGGGCGGGAGACGGTGAATACACCGGTGTCTTCCCAACTTTGCCAGGTTCTGATTCAAAACATTCTCAGAGCTCATCTCCCCTTAAATTGCCTCTCCTTCTTTTCTGTTTCCTTCTAGTACCCTCCAGCACTTACTCTTTTCCTGTTTCATATTCCAAGTAACTTGTGTTGCTCCATTTTCTGCTTTATTAAAACTTTTATTCATGTCTGAGATGCTATAAATTCCACATTTTAACTTGTATTCTTATTTTTAGAAGTTGTGTCCTTGTAATACTTATGGTAAGATTACTTTTGGCATTCCTATTTCAAGCAAAAGTTCAAAATTGTGTTATTTCTGTCAACAAACTGAAAATGAAAATGCTTTAAGACTTTTCCATTGTC
>NW_022961928.1:0-911 GCF_012274545.1 Fukomys damarensis
TGAGAAATCCTGGGCCAGTGTCTCTCTAAGGACACGGAGATCTGCCTGTGTATAGGAGAGACACTTTGAAGGCTGTGTAGAAGAAAGAGCCTGAGCCTTCAACTGACTAGCTTGAGTTACAACCAACCCTAGTGAATGAATTCAGTTTGGCAGTCAAGGGTCCACTGGATGTTGTCAGGATACTTAGCTACTAGGATGTGATGAAGCTCATTCTGTTCATCAGTAAAGTGGTATTATAACATTCTTTCTAGCATATTAGAGGAAATGAACTCTAACATCTTCACTAGCTTTGTTGGCCTCCTTGTTGTCTTTTAAGTGAAAAGTACAGTGGAGCCTCAAGTTATGACCAGCCTGATATACAAACAATTTGGGTTAATTAGGTTAATGGAAGATTCCTCTGCCTCTAGTTATCTACAGTGTCTACCTAGGTAAACACCCAGATCTCAATTGTATTGACTTACAACCAACTTCAGATACAACACACTTGCAGGACTGATTGAGTTTTTAAACTAAGGGTGCACTGTACTAAGTCTTTTTTAAATCTCAACCACCATTTTGTGATCTTTTGGATCTTGTAAACACTGGAAGTAAATGGCATGTGGTAAGGGATAAATGAACACATTTTAAAAAAGTGGAAGGAGGGTCAGCCATAAATATAGGTATGAGTTAAAAATATAAGTATGCTTATCTTTTATTAGGGAACTCTAAGGGTCTACTCCCTTCTGGTAAAATGTCTCCAAAAATGGCTGCCAACAATTCTTCCCTTCCCTCTATGAACATGCCACTTCCAAGAAAGATAAGGGGTCTAGGGCCAGGGATTTAGGGAGATTTAGCTCGCTGGTGCCGCTGCCTGCCTCGCAAGTGCAATATCCTGAGTTTGATCCCCAATACCAAAAAAAAAAAAAAAAAAA
>NW_022961929.1:0-233 GCF_012274545.1 Fukomys damarensis
TCTGCAGATTGTTAGTAGTGATGACCCACGGCAGTGTGCATGTGCCTAATGCCACTGAACTGCGCATTTAAAAGTCACGAAGATAAAGTATAGGAATTGTTCAACGATAAATTTTGGACTGTGTGTTTTTCTGCCAAAAAGGAAATGTGAAGATAGCGAAGAGGCGAACCGCAGACTGGCAGCAAACATTTCTAACCATGATATATAAAGAACTCCTACGACTCATTAATAAA
>NW_022961930.1:0-200 GCF_012274545.1 Fukomys damarensis
TTCCTGCATGGGAAAGTGTATTGTCACTATCATCAAAGCATCCATCCAGTTTTCTGTGGGACAGCTAAGTGTTTCCACCACCGCTCTCCTCGGTCATGGCTTCTCCATCAGCCTCAGCCAGTGAACCTCATTCACATAGCCACCTGAGTAGCCGGTGCTTTGTATCCTCATCTGTCTTCAGCTCCTCAGTCTGTGTGGAT
>NW_022961931.1:0-11898 GCF_012274545.1 Fukomys damarensis
GGGGGCGTTCCTGCGCGTGCGCCAGCGTCTGCGCCTGCGCGTGGGGCGGGGAGGGGGCAGCGCGCCCCCGGAGTACATAGAAGAGGTACCTGGCGCCCTGTCGTTATCAGGCTACCGCTCGTCCCGGTCCACGCGAGTTTCTCCGACTGCTTCTGAGCCATGTCGTCCAGCAGTCGCGTGGCGCTGGTGACCGGCGCCAACAAGGGCATCGGCTTCGCTGTCACCCGCGAGCTCTGCAGGCGCTTCTCTGGGGACGTGGTGCTCGCCGCAGCATCCGCGCGCTGCGCGACTTCCTGCGCAGGGAGTACGGGGGGCTGGACGTGCTGGTCAACAACGCGGGCATCGCCTTCAAGAGTAAGGAGTTGGGGCGCCCATAGGGTGGGCTGTGCCTGCGCAGGCGGTGCTGGGGTGGGGCCCCTCCAGCTTGTGGGGTGCAGAACAGGCTCCCTAGGAGGAGCAGGAGAGGCTGGGGGCTGCCTCTAGAGCAGAGTCCTCAGGGACCCTGAGGCAGACGGTGGGACAGAGGGATTGCTAGGCCATAGTTTGTCTTAAGGGTCTTTTCCAGGTTTTCCTCATAGAATTTAGCTGTTACTAGGAGTTAGGGCACTTGGGTGGACTTTAATTGAAATAAAGACACTAATATCTTGCTGTGGATCAGCTGTCTTCACGCCGCCTCCCCCAGTCCCGCTGTCTAAAAAGTAATAGAACATTTTAAAACTGCAAATTATACATTAGGGCGGTACCGTAAGTAGACAGACTTCTCTTGGAAGTGGCTAGATTTCTGTTATATTTCCGTGAAACTCCACCTTGTGGCTACTGCTTTTTGACTCTGCTCTCTCTGTAAAGTGGCAGATCCCACACCCTTTCACATTCAAGCCGAAGTAACCATGAAAACAAACTTTTTCGGTACCCGAGATGTCTGCACAGAGCTGCTCCCTCTGATAAAGCCAGGAGGTAAGTCTGATGCTACCTGCCCTGCCTGCGGCTCTCCACCTGCAGCTGAAGCTCCGCTCTTTTGTCCCCATGTCTGGGGCGGCCACTGGTGCAGCTGCCCTCCTGCTCTTCGCAGGCTTGACTCTGATCCTTCGGGTCCTGGATCAAATGTCTCCACACATTGGCTCTTTGTCTTTTCTGTGCTGCTCACACTTTCAGGCCCTTGAGCGTCCTAAGCGCCTTATGCTGAGTGATCTCGTTGAAGCCGGTGGAACTTCGTCTTCGACCAGCTTCTGCATCCCCAGCCCCATGTCTGTCATACGCCTAGAATGCTCCCGGAGCTCCACCACATACTTGTCTTTCTGCCTCTGCGTCTCTTCCTGGTGCCCCCAGTCTAAAATAGACATTTCCCCCCAAATGCTGGTCTTTCTCCCTCAATCCTCCAGGCCACCCACCGGCATCCTGGCAGTCACCATGGACTGCCCCCTCATAACAGCGCACCAGGTGCCAAGACTGTGCCCTCCGAGTGTCACCCAGCTCCAGCACCGGCCCTCAGCGGTCACAGTGCACCACTGCGACCCTCCTCAGAGGCTCTCTGCTGGAGTCACTTCCTTTGCCAGGATTCTGAACACCACTTGACCACTCCCCACAGAAAAACCAAACCCTGAGCATAGTTCATACTGATTTCCATAACTGGACCCTGCCTACCTCCAGGGCCATTTCAACGTCTTAGAATATGCTCCACTGACTCCGTATAAAGCTCACATTTCTTACTTTGGGGACTGCTCTGACACTAGATATTTGGAGAGCAGTTGAACTACCGCTCGTTAGAAACATGCCAATAGAAACAAGCAACTTTCTCAGTAAAATTGAATGCATGGCTTGAAGTGCAGCAATTGCACGTATAGCTTATTCTGAGCTCTCCTCTTGCTTCCTGTCCTGTCCCAGAAGGTTGTACTGCTTCTGAAACTCAGTTCAGGAGGATGTCAGATGGCTGTTCTTTCGAGCGCCAGTTGACTCCATTTCCCATCCCAAACCTGAAGGCGGCAGGAATGGAGTTCCTCATGCACCCTGATGCCATCTATGTGCATGCTTCTTATAACTATACTGCTAATGTCTCCCCAGTGGAAACTTTGTTCTCTAAAATTACAGCAAGAGCGTCACCAGTCTTGCGCACACGTCTCTACATAAGGTCTTGTGGCTTATTTCAGGCAGAGTGGTGAATGTGTCCAGCATGATGAGTCTCAGGGCCCTTAAAGGCTGCAGCCCAGAGCTGCAGCAGAAGTTTCGAAGTGAGACCATCAGTGAGGAGGAGCTGGTGGGGCTCATGAACAAGTTCGTGGAAGACACAAAGAACAAAGTGCATGAGAAGGAAGGCTGGCCCAACAGTGCGTATGGGGTGACCAAGATCGGCGTCACAGTCCTGTCCAGAATCCACGCCAGGAAACTAAATGAGGAGAGGAGAGGGGACAGGATCCTGCTGAACGCCTGTTGCCCAGGGTGGGTGAGAACTGACATGGCGGGGCCCTCAGCCACCAAAAGCCCAGAAGAGGGAGCAGAGACCCCCGTGTACTTGGCCCTTCTGCCCCCCGACGCCAAAGGGCCACATGGACAGTTTGTTCAGGAAAAAAGAGTTGAACAGTGGTGAGCTTACCTCGCAGCTGCACCCGTGGTTGCCATCTTGTACCATGAAAGGACATTTACATTGTCCGGAATATCCCTCCATAACAAAGAATAAAGATCACCACATCCCGGTCAAATATTCAGTACTAGCCTAACAGGGGTGCCCAGTGAGTGGTTACTAATTCTGTTATGGCTTTTGTGATACTCCCTTTGACTCGGCAAGAAGAAAAGGGAAATGGCTAGAAATAGTGAGTAAAATCTGAATAATTGGCTCCTTATGAATTCCGGTTGCTGCAGGTTGGTATGCTGAGCCTCATAGGTATAATCAGCATTATAGTGAGCCCACGAGAGGGGACAGTAAACTCGGAGGGAGCCAGGTAGCGTATTTGCAGCTCTGCAGGCTGCACAGTCTGTAGCTGTGACTCGGGACTGCCGTGGTGTGATGGGAAGTCACACCCCCATGGCAACCCAGGAATAGAGCTGGATATGAGCCATGAGCGTCGGTTCATCAGCCCTTTGGAAAACAACACCATGCAGGCAAAAGCAGCTGCCTGTTTTCTTTACAAGCCTGTAGAAAACAAAGGCTGTGTGTGACATGGGAGCGGTGTTTGTGTGGAACACTTGGCCATTTATGACTTTGAGATGAAAGAATGGCCCTTCATCCTTCATCCCCCTGACTGTGCATGAAAGACCACAGGGTCTGCAGTATTACACAATTCAGCTAAATGCAGGAGGTGAACACCGTAACACAGTGTTCAGAATTGCAAAGCTTTCGTGACTGTATGGGTGTCTGGTGATTTTTTCTTTTTCAGCTTTTTTTTTGTGTTGAAAGTTTGTTTGGTTTTTGGCTTAGTGGGGATTCAACCCCGAGCCTTCACGATGACCTACATCCCCATGGCTTTTTCTTTTTTGTTTTTAGGCGTGGTCTCATTAAGTTGTCCAGGCTGGCCTTGAACTTGCTATCCTCCTGCCTCAGCTTCCCAAAGAGCTGAGATTGTAGGCATGTGCCACTGAGTCCAGTTTGAGGCTTTTTAAGACATGGGAAGGCGGTAGGGCAGAGTACTCGCTCAACTTGTGTGATATCCTGGGTTTGATTCAAGACCTGAGCCAAATAAAAAGGTGGGTAGGGGAGATAGGAAGAAGTCCCTTGCTTCCTAAGCCAGGCCACACGTCAGTCCTGGGCCTTGCACACATTTTGTTCTTACAGTCCTGCATTCCCTTTCTGTCCTTTGCCCTATTGTACATCACGGCAAACTTTAATATCTTTCTGCTTTGAGGAGCATTCAAGTCATACAAGTTCTCCTGTCACAAAGGAATGAAAGTAGAAATCCAAAGCAACAACAAGCTGGACAGTCCTGAGTCAGCTGAGCCGCTCTTCCATATCTTTGATCAGAAACGATGTCAAGAGGAAATTAGCAAGCAGTTTGAACTGCCTGGAAATTTCAACGCAACATTGTAGGAGGTCTCTCGAGTAGTGTGGTACTTGGAGGGAATGATGTGCCACCTAATGTCCCTATCAGGAAAGAGGAATTCTCTCAGTTCTGACCAGATTCCACAGTAAGATAGGACCCTAAGAGCAAATGAAGTCCCAAATACGCCAAAGAAAGGAGATAAAGGTCAGGACAGAAAGGTAGAATGAGGAGAAAGGGTAGAGTAAGACGGTGATACAGACTTTGTGGACATGGGAGGGGAATCAGGATGGATGGAGGAGGAAGGGAGGGAGGAGAGCAGAGGGAGAAGTGCAGAGGATCGAAATGGAGCGCACCAGCCTCCCCTGATGAATGCGTTCATTACGTATCGCAAACATACAGTGCACTAGTCAGGTTCGGTCTGTGAGAGGCTCGATAAAATGCAGCCAGTTGAGACAAGGAGTGAGGATTCTGTGAGGCAGTAAGGACAGAGGCCTCAAAACAGTTGGGCAGCCCAAAGTGGAGTGGGCTGAGTCACCGCTCCCCAGGGATCTTCAAAACGTGTGCCAGCTGCTCTGGGACTGTCCCCAGAACACAGTCTGGGGGTGCTGGCTCCTGTGTGTAGGAGCGTAGGTCCTGCCTGGCTCTGCGTGAGCACAGTGTAGATCGGAGCCTAACAAAATAGTCTCCTATGGCGAGACAATAGCCTGAGCCTGAGCTCCCTTCTAAACCCCTTAGAAGACTCCCCGACCCCATGCGTATCCTGCTCAGAACCTGCTCCTGGCCAGTGGGAGTCTACTTCCTTGCCTTTATACCTTTTTCATAAATTTTCTGGTATTCCTCCCCCTTTGTCTGTGGTTTCCCTGTTGGAATCCCAGGGTTCCAATAACAGACACATCAAGAGACACAATGTAAAATACACAAATTTCCAGTATCAGGAGTGAAAGAAATGGCATGATTCCAAATTCTGTAAACACATGTTATGAATAACATGACCATGGATTGAACAGTTTAGGTGAGAGCGTCACATTTTCGGGAAAGATAACTGCACTTACCCAGGAAAAATTAGGAAACCTCAATAGCTCCATGGTTTTAACAGGATGTTTTAAACAATCTTTAGGAAGATAAGGAATATTGGTCAGGGCACAATGACAACACCTTAGCTGTTGACATAACTCAGTACAGAAGGTAGCGTTGGGAGGACAGAAGCACAGAAAGTTGGGCCAGCTCCAGTGGGGAAACGCTTACCTAGGATGACTGGTCAGTTCTTTACAAATCTCAAGCTACTAATGACAGCTACTCAGATTAAATTCATTTGTACAGCACTGAAGAATGTGGGTGGAGGAGCTCAATTGCCCTCGGGCACCTGGACGCACCTCTGGGAGTTCCTTTCCAGAGATCTGTTGTATGGATTCACAACTCTCACTCAGCAGTATGACCTTGGGGGAAAATGTAGTCCTTGGCAAACACACAATAAATATTCATAAACCTTCCTGCCTTTGTAAAAGTGTGCTGGAAATGACAGAGAAGTAAACTCTGCCCATACTTACCTAAGTTTCATATAGACTATTATTTTGAAAAGTCCCTGGAGGGGCTGGGGGTATAGTTTAGTGGTAAAAAACTTGCCTAGCGTGTGCAAGGCCGGGGATTCAGTTCCCACCACTAAGAGGGAACAAAAAGTCATTTGGGGCTAGGAAGTTCTTTCTTCTTTATCCCTCTCTTCCTCTCAGGTATACAGTGTAGTTTAACTTAAAATATACAACTTGAGCATGAGTGAGTCCATATTGCTTGGTTTGTTGGGGCCAATGTCAATTAATTGGTTCAGTCCATAGGGATGGATTTATAAATGTTATGTAATAGTTATACCCTCCCCCACTTTTTAAATGCTCAGTATTTAGGACATCATTCCTCTCTGGGATTTTCAGTCATTCTGGATTTAAAGTCCTGCTCATAGGTTATTGCAGAGAAACAATTTAGCATGCAGCTCATGGCTGAGCCTGAATGTGTAATACTTTTGGAGGAAATATAGAGTACCAGGGAAACCACACTTGACTATCATGACGGTAAGACAGTGCCAAGAGTTCAACATATGTCCCTGTCGCGAGCATCGATTTAGGAATCGGATCCCAAGCTGGGAGCTCTGAATGGCTCCCCGGCTCCGAGGTAATAAGGACTACAAGTGATATGTCTTTTAAGGAGGTTTATTGTCACACAAGCAAAGCTATATCAGAACAGATACCACAATGACCATAAACAGAGTATTCTAGTTCATACCTCTAACATTAAGGCAAGTATAATGTTAAGATATATCAGGATTATACGACCTGAGTCCGTGGCTTCGAGTGCTGGGCTGTCGAGCAGAGGTCCGAGCTGCGACGCGTGATCGGTCTTGGTTCCAGCAGAGCCTTCGGCGTCAGTTGGTCAAGTCGCGATGAGTGGCGACGTGTGACGGTCAAGCCGGGTCGCGTTGGACGACGACGACTGGTCTTGGGTTCGCCCCTTTTATATCCTTAAGGCCTCTTATCGCTTAGGTAGCACACTCACGATCGATTAACACATGGGGTCTACATTAACATATGGTTGATGACCTAATTGCTATCTACTACATACAGGGATGACTTCACTCTTTGGTTTCACTTTTGGTCTTATCTATCACTGACACTGTCAGCTGGGTTTGACAGCTTGGCCTGTCAGCCTGCAGCGTGGGGAATTTCCACTTGTTGCTTACATGTTCACTACAGTCCCTCAGCCAAGGTCCTCACGAAACAAACTGTTACAGTTTGGGTCTAGATATCTGCCCCCATAGTGTCATGTGGTCGTGGTCATAGGTAGCTTTTTCAGAGGTGGCTGAATCTAGAGTGTGTGATTCTGGGATCAAAGATGTGTGATTACTAAACCGATCCCATGACTGGTTTGGCACCAGCAATATCTGGGCATCAGATATTTTGTCCCAGCGATGACAGAAAAGTAACTGACACAAACGGACAAAGACAGTCAAAGAATGAGGCAGATGAGGAGTGTACCCATTTTAACCACTCACCCAATCTTTCATTCTTCTCACCTGGGTCTGTAATGCCTCACGTTATTCCACATGTGACAAGAAGCGTCAGCAACTGCCCAGAGCTCTTCTGCTGGGAACTGCTGGAAAGATTGACAATACAAAGCAGTGCAAGCGTGAACAAGGTCCCAAGGGGAGTTAGTGTGAACAAATGCAGCCAGTGTTGAGATACAGGGCTGTTTCCAGGCTGTTCAGTACCCAGCCCTGGAGTGGCTGAAGACACAAATAATCGTGGTGTCTGATAAAAGAAGTGGTGAACTGGTCAGTTGATTAAAATATCAAAGATGTACTTAGGGCAAGCAGTTTTCTATGACCTAGAATTCACAAACTCTGAGAGGGGGCTCTCTCCCCATCCAGCAAGACCCCCAAAATGCCAAAGCATAAAATTTGAAACTGATTAATACAACACTTTTGGACATGGGTGCAACTCAGCGTAACCTTTTACAACACACGGGACCCTTGGTTAAGTTCCTAACACTCAGTGACATCTCTTGGCACTTCCTTTTACTGCTTGTGGGAATGTGTCACGTTACGCTTATCTGTCATTTGGTGGAGATTTGAGTTATTTCTCCTTTTGGGCTAGTATAAATAATGCTACTTGAGCAAACATAAATGATTTTGTGTGAACATGTTTTCATTTCTCTCAGACATATGCTTAGGAGTGGAAATGTTATTATATGATAACTCTGTCTATTTGAGGGGCTGTTAGACTGTTTCTCATTTTAACTTCCCACCTGTAGTAAGTGCATGAGGGATCCAATTTCTGACACGTCTTCACCCGCACTTACTTTTGCCGGTCATTTTGACGGTAGCCATTCTAGCGTGTATGAAGTAAAATCTCACTGTTATTTTTGTTAACAGATTAACAGTCCTCTCAAATTATGAGAAACTCAATCCCTTTTGCTAGCCAGCATTCTGTAACAGATTAGACATCTGCCTGAACAGGTGTGCAGACCTCAAGACACCAGGCTGTTGCAGCAAAAGTGGGTGGTGGAAGAAACCAGGAAAACTGGTTTCAGTCACAAAGGGCACCAGCCACTTTGACCTACTATTCACCTCCAGGCTCATTACCAGCCCACTGTAATATGTTACCCTAGTAGGATTGTTACCCTAGTAGACATTGCAGTCTAGCCCATTTCTGACACAGACTAGAACTGACCCTTGTAAGAACTAAAGGAAGACAGTTCCTACACTTCAAGATAAACATCCTTCCAGAAAAACTGAGGAGTAATCTTTTACTTATTTTCCAAAGTCTCCCCTTTCCCTCCACAACCTGAAAAAAAAAAAAAGACTCACCCTTTTGATGTAGGGGAAATAATACAACTCTGAACCTGTTAGATGTCATATTTTGAGTTCGTGTTTCCCAAAATCAAAGAATAAATTCTCAGGAACAATGAAAGTTGAGAGTAGAAAAATTTATTGAAAGAGTTCCTGAGAGACAGGAGGGGACCTGAAAGTGGGTTGCCAGCAAACCCACATCTCAAAGGAAGTTTAATACAGCAAAATCATGATCAACCAATAAGATTACAAGTATAGCCACTTAGGTAATATCCATCCAATGGGGAGGCAGGTCATGTAGCAAGTGTACATGGAAAGAACAAAGACCTTTTTAGGAAGAGATGGATCAGGAGGTCCTGGTCACCCACCTGACTGACTGATGTCTGTTTAGACTTTTTTTTTTTTTTTTTGGTCTAGACTTTTTTGGAGCAGGTGACACCTATTATAGTATAATCTTCAATTTTTTGCTTATCCTGTGGAAAGGGATGTAGGCCTGGTCCTTCTGTATTTATCTTGAGGCCTGCTCTTCCATGGATGCACCTCCAGTGACAGTTCTGATGTGTTCACATCTTCTACACTGACTCCCTCAAGGGCATAGCCCTATCTGACTGCCTATGATATTTCCACCTAACTTAGGTGTCCATAATACTTTGATCAGATTAAGAAGCCGATTTGTGAGTTTTGTCTCTGTGCTTCTCCTATTCTTTGGCTAAGAATAAACCTTCCTTCACTGTTTGATGAAGTCTCGATGTTGGTTCCACAATTACAAGGGGCAGAAGGGTGCAGTTTGGGTCAGAAACTGGTACCCTTTTAATTTTCATTTCCACAGTGATTAGTGTTGGGAACCTTTTCATGAGTACATTGGCCATTTAGATATCATTTTTGGAGAAATATCTATTCAAGTCTTTTACTGCCTTTAAAAATTACATTACCTTTCTAATGGTGGGTGTCTTAGTTACTTTCTCATTGCTGGAACAAAATACTGGACACTCGCAAGTTATAGGAGGAAAGTTTTATTTTAGCTCACAAATTAGGAGAGGGTTCATTCCATAGTAGGCTGGCTCCAGGCAGGGCAACATGGCTGGAGGGACATTGCAGAGAGGAAATAGTTGACGATGTGACAGGCAAGAAGGAGTGCGCCTTCCTCCTTTCCCTTTTTATTCCATCCTGGCCACAAGCCTATTGGTTGGTGCCACCACATCCAGGGTGGGTTTTCCCTCTTCAGTAAATCCATCATCCACACCCAGAACTATGCTAAACCAGTCAGTGGACTAATCCAGTATCACCCACCCATGATCCAGTTACTCGCAAAAGCCCCACCTATGAGCACATGAGGCTATGGGATGATATCTAGATATAAACCATAATATTGAGCCATGAGAGTTTCTTATATGATGTTTCAAATATGAAAAATTTAAAACATTATTAATTAGGATACAACTAAACTGTCCCAAAGCACAGATTATAATACAATGGATTGAATAGACTGTGCTTATGTAACACTTAAAAGATGGGTGAATGGGGTCAGAGTGTAGCTCAGTGGCAGATAATTTGCCTAGCATAGAAAAGGCCCTGGATTCTATCCCAGCACCGAAAGAAAAAAATAAAACATGCAGTTAGTTACCATCGCTATCACATCAGGATGCATCAGGATCAAGTGAGGATCCGTTCCTTGGGGCTCTGAGCCTGTAAATGATGAGCAGGGTGTGACCTGCCCCTTGTCCCAGTCAATGTGCGGTCATGGAGTAAGAACAGAACCCTAAGCCACTGCTGCTGCTGATGTGGTTTCCCTGGCAGGAAGATGGAAGGAGGCAGACCTGAGTCCATGCCTGAAAGTCGTGCTGTGGGTTCCTCATGATCTCCCAATGTCCTGGCAGTTCCTCAGGCCCTGCCCAGTTTGGCTGCTGCTGGAGAGTCTAGCAGGCCTGGCCACTGTTTGGGATCATGGCTGGGAGTCTCTGTCCTCAGAGTCCCTCCGTGTTAGCTTGCATCCTAAACAAGACTAATATTTAAAAGTTTTATTTATTTACTGAAGTTTTTTGAGATAGGGTTTCAATATGTAGTCCAGGCCAGCCTTGAACCCGTGATGTTCCTGCCTCAACCTCCCAAGTGCTGAGATTATAGGCATGTTACAATACCCAGTTTAAAATCTTTATATTTTAGGTCAAATTGCAAGTCTTATAGTTCAATGAAAAATTACCTGATTATAAAATAGACAGGGGTTTTAATGATGTGACCAAAGGATATTTACAAATGTCCATTAGGCACATGAAAAGATGCTCAGGGCCAGATATGTATTTACATGGATAGCATGTCTTGAGCTCTGGATTCAACTTTCAGTATGAACAAAGAAAGAAAAAAAGTGGAGAGGAGAGAGAGAGAGAAAACTACACTGTATACCTGAGAGGGAGAAAGAAAGGGATAAGAACTTCCTAGCCCTGAGTGACTTTTAGTCCCCTTAGGGGTGGGAAATGAACCCGGGGCCTTGCACACGCTAGGCAAGTTTTCTACCACTAAGCTATACCGCCAGCCACTCCAGGGACTTTTCAAAATAAAATCTAATAGTCTTTATGAAACTTAGGTAAGTATGGTTAGGGTTTACTTCTCTGATTTCCAGCACAAGGGCAAGAAGGTTTATGAATATTTATTGTGCTATGCTACTGATTAGAATGTTTGCCTAGAACTACATTTTCCCCCAAGGTCATACTGCTGAGTGAGAGTTGTGAATCCATACAACAGATCTCTGGAAAGGAACTCCCAGAGGTGCGTCCAGGTGCCCGAGGGCAACTGAGCTCCTCCACCCACATTCTTCAGTGCTGTACAAATGAATTTAATCTGAGTAGCTGTCATTAGTAGCTTGAGATTTGTAAAGAACTGACCAGTCATCCTAGGTAAGCGTTTCCCCACTGGAGCTGGCCCAACTTTCTGTGCTTCTGTCCTCCCAACGCTACCTTCTGTACTGAGTTATGTCAACAGCTAAGGTGTTGTCATTGTGCCCTGACCAATATTCCTTATCTTCCTAAAGATTGTTTAAAACATCCTGTTAAAACCATGGAGCTATTGAGGTTTCCTAATTTTTCCTGGGTAAGTGCAGTTATCTTTCCCGAAAATGTGACGCTCTCACCTAAACTGTTCAATCCATGGTCATGTTATTCATAACATGTGTTTACAGAATTTGGAATCATGCCATTTCTTTCACTCCTGATACTGGAAATTTGTGTATTTTACATTGTGTCTCTTGATGTGTCTGTTATTGGAACCCTGGGATTCCAACAGGGAAACCACAGACAAAGGGGGAGGAATACCAGAAAATTTATGAAAAAGGTATAAAGGCAAGGAAGTAGACTCCCACTGGCCAGGAGCAGGTTCTGAGCAGGATACGCATGGGGTCGGGGAGTCTTCTAAGGGGTTTAGAAGGGAGCTCAGGCTCAGGCTATTGTCTCGCCATAGGAGACTATTTTGTTAGGCTCCGATCTACACTGTGCTCACACAGAGCCAGGCAGGACCTACGCTCCTACACACAGGAGCCAGCATCCCCAGACTGTGTTCTGGGGACAGTCCCAGAGCAGCTGGCACACGTTTTGAAGATCCCTGGGG
>NW_022961932.1:0-794 GCF_012274545.1 Fukomys damarensis
TAATTCCAAATATTCTGTCCAATCTATACTCTCAAAAAGACTTGGGAAAGCTCCCATTGGCCAACTATGGATTAAAATAAACTCCAATGTTTTTCTCATTCCATTATGTTTAAGTGTCTACATTTTCTTCATTGCATACAGAAGCAGTTTTAACCATCACAATGTGTTGTGTGACTATCTAGTTATACATGATAGATATTTTGCTTTACCATACTCTAGTCTTTAGTTTTACCATATTGTTTTCATAAATTTGCTTAGTTCACATTTTTAAGGAATGAAAAACATGATCTTTCATAAATCTTTTAATACTCTGCCCCATATAAGCCATATATTAATTAGTATATGTTTTTCTAGAGTATATTAATATATTGCTACCACAAGCAGAAATACTCTGAATTGTAGAGCATGTATTTACGTAAAATTTTCAGAATAAAAATGTTTTCTACCAAACATGAAAAGTACACCCTTATCTTTCACCATGCACTAAACTAAAATCCAAGTGGACTAAAGATGCAAATATTTAAAAAAAAGAGTCACTAAATTTGCTGGAAGATAAGTTAAGCAGAACTCTTGAAGACATTGGCATAGGAAAAGTCTTTATAAACAAATCCTCAGTAGAAAGGGAACTAGCAGAAAGAATCAGTAACTGGGATCTCATCTTGTTAAAACTTCTGCACTTCAAAAGAAACCATTAACAGAACTAAGAGACAACCTAGAACGTAGGAAAAATTTTTTTACCAGCTGCTCCTCAGACAAAGGGCTCTTATCTAGAATATATAAAGAACTAAAAAAAA
>NW_022961933.1:0-381 GCF_012274545.1 Fukomys damarensis
TTTTTTTTTCTTTTTTAGAAAGAGTCTCACTATGTAGTTCAAGCTGGTCTTGAACTTGCTATGTAGCACAGGCTGGCCTTGAACTCAAAGTGATCCTCCTGCCTCAGCCTCCCTAGTAAGCCACATTTTATAATGCTTGTACCGCACCATCTAATCACAGCATCAGTCTGTAGGCTGATTTTTATTTTGGGAGGGAACAAATAATAAACATGAAAATATTACTCAAACTTACCATTTGAGGTGAGTTTTGTTTTTCTAGTAACCCACAGACATCTTCTCCCCATCTTTACAATATGACTAGAGCCCATGCCTTTGACTTTGTTCGCAGTGGAGATGCACTATCATCTCAGGCTAGGAGGAAAATAAGTCCATTCCTTCAGA
>NW_022961934.1:0-229 GCF_012274545.1 Fukomys damarensis
CGAAATAGTTTGGTAAAACTCTGATGTACATGAAAACCACTGACAAAAGCAAACTCGCTGCTGAGGTGATTAAATCTCTCTTAATAGGATGCGAAATTGTGAAAGACAGAGTATCCACTCACCCACTTGCTGACTTCTGGGATGTGGTCATGAATACAGTTGATGCTCTCCACCCAGTCCCACCAGCACTGAGGGAGAAAAGTTCTCAATGTCCTCAGAGCCTCCTCTC
>NW_022961935.1:0-224 GCF_012274545.1 Fukomys damarensis
TGATAACAATGCTCCTTGAAGGCAATAATTTATTATTAAAGTTTTTTTGTTTTTCTTGGTTAAGTTTTGCTTATTATATTCATAGTGAGAAAACCTGTCTCACAAAGTCCTGTTTACATAAATAAAAGAAATAATTTTAAAGAAGCTCCATCATTTTCAGTACTTTTATTTTTGTATCTTGATAAAAATTGGCCAAGGGATGCTAATATGTCATTATCACCTCT
>NW_022961936.1:0-395 GCF_012274545.1 Fukomys damarensis
ACGATTCCCGATTCCCCCTGCTAAGTTCTCTTGTCTCCTGTCAGCAGCCTCTTCTCCAGACGTGCTGTAGCCGCCATTCTCCCCCATGGGCCCCTCCCTCCGTGCCTCCCTCTCCTTCGCCTCCTCTTCCCACAACTTCATTACCTGACTTCACGAGCTCTTTTCTGACTTCAGATTTGCTCAGCTATCTCCATCTCGATGGGACGACTCCTGAAGTTAAGCATTCAGTTAAAGATGTCTTTGTTTAGGACTCCATTCATTAAGGCATCACAACTTTCTGAGTCGGCCTGTTCCTCTCCTTTTGCGTCAACTTGCAGGAAGGTGGCCAATTCCATTTTCTGCTATCTTTCCCCCTTTTCCAAATCTTGATTGTAGTCATATTCCTCTCATTCCAC
>NW_022961937.1:0-737 GCF_012274545.1 Fukomys damarensis
AATACACCTATAATAGTAATCTAGCTGTTATGGTTTGGTCCCACAAAACTCATATGTGCTCAGCGGTGGGGCTTTTGGAAAGTGTCTGGACCTTGGGTATTCTATTCTGATCAGTGGATTCATTCACTAATGGGTTCAGTAGCTGAGTGCACTGTTAGGAAGTACAGTGTGGTTAGAGTCAGGTCACTGGGGCACGACCTGGAAGCCTGTATCTCTCTCCCCAGCTCTTCGCTCCTCTGTCTGCCTCCTGGCTGCTAGAAAGTGAGCAGCTTTCCTCCATGACAGGCCCTTGCACCAGCTCATCTCTGCACTGAAGCCTGATAACCTTGGGCTGAGACTTCTGACACTGTGAGCCAAAGTAAACCTCTTTTCCTTTAAGTTGTCCATGTGAGCTATTGTGTCTCCATGAAAAGGAAAGTGAGCAAGAAGCTAACCGTCCAAAACAAAAATGTGGAACTCTGACATAAATGATGATACCATTGCATTTTGTAGTTTTCTGTTTAAAAATTTACAGTAAGAGGATGGAGGGACAGAACTGTGGTTAGGCTTTGTGGTGATAGAGAAGAAGGTCTTCCCTCCCTGGGGAACACCTGTGCTACTAAAATTTCCTATTGCTGTTTAATGAAAAGAATAATCTACCGCAGGAACTAGGAAGAAAAGTTTCAAAGGGGAAGGGGAACTAGAGGGGCAGATGAAAACAAAGTATTGAAAGGAAAACATGAGTAAAGAAGAAAAAA
>NW_022961938.1:0-212 GCF_012274545.1 Fukomys damarensis
AAGATCTGGACGTGAGGCAATTATCTGTACAGGGAAGATAGTTCCCTTTGGGTCTTTCACTGCCGTTCCACATGACTTCTCTATATGCAGGCATCAGTGGGGCTACACAGGACAGAACATTGGATTTGGAGTGAGGAAAAAGCCTGTGCACAAAAGACTTGCCCACAAATTCTGTCTTTGCTCTTGACCAACTCCGAACATTATGAAAATCC
>NW_022961939.1:0-208 GCF_012274545.1 Fukomys damarensis
ACAATATTGACTTTGATCTTCACAGAATTCTTTCTTTGACATTTGTCCAACTTTTAGAACTATTGCCAACCTTTAGTGTCTGTTGATAAGTTAATATAGTTCTGATATAAATTTTAGGTGATATTTTGTTTGTGTTAGTACCGTGAGAGTGAAACAAGAAAGACCTATGTAGGAATTTCATGAATTTGTCTGCAACAGTGAGCGACTT
>NW_022961940.1:0-267 GCF_012274545.1 Fukomys damarensis
GTGTATCAGCCTAGTTATAAGACTGTGAGGACTGGGAACTCTGGAACCAGACTACCTCGACAAATGACTTCAGGGAAGTCACCCAAACCTCTCCGGGCCTCAGTTTCCTCATCCATAAAATAAGGATAAAAAAAAATCTTCAAAAGCTTGTGGGAATAAAACGAGTATATGTGATGTGTGCCTTTTACGTAGTATAAGTATCTCCCAAGTCTTTGCTACCATGATTAATAAGAAATCTGTCTTAGTTACTTCCTCATTTCTGAGCTG
>NW_022961941.1:0-247 GCF_012274545.1 Fukomys damarensis
TTATATGAATTATGTTCCAAAATGCTGAATAATTATTTATTGAAAACATACTGCATGTTATAGTTAATGCTGTGTGTGTGTATGTATATAATATATATATATATATATTAGATTCTCACATTTCTATCAGGTAAGTAATTTTTACTACCTTCCCCCTCTTATGCATGGAGAAGCCAAGTTTTAAAACTCCTTTGGAATTTACTCAAAAAAACCTTACTAACAAATGACAGAGTTTGGATTTAAACTC
>NW_022961942.1:0-206 GCF_012274545.1 Fukomys damarensis
ATAATCCCAGCACTCTGAGAGGCTAAGAGGCTCACAAGTTCCAGGCCAGCTCAGACCACCTGGCAATTAGCAAGATCCTGTATCAAAATAAGAAGCAAAAATAATTTTTTGCTTACAAGCCAAAATTGACCCAATAGTTTTGGGGCCTTATCTTAAACTATATATTCTATTAAAAGGTAGGACTCAGAATCTCTAAAGTCATTTCC
>NW_022961943.1:0-230 GCF_012274545.1 Fukomys damarensis
TTTTAGTTTCATGAGTGGTGAAAGATACGGGTCGAGTTTTAATCTTTCACAAGTTGAAATCCAATTTTTCCAACACCATTTATCACAGAGGCTGTCTTTCCTCCAGAGAGGACGTTTGGCTCCTTTGTCAAAGTTGAGGTAGCTGAGTATGTCAGGAGTTGTTTCTTCATTTTCTAAACTGTTCTACTGATCCATGGGTCTGTATCTTTGCCTGTACCATGCTGTTTACA
>NW_022961944.1:0-554 GCF_012274545.1 Fukomys damarensis
ACTTTTCAGATAACAAACCAGTGCCTGCGATTGCAGGTGACACAGCAGCTTCTTTGTAAGATGGAATGAGATAAGGGTGCTCACAGATCTGTGCCATTTGCCAGCTGTAATGCCGGCATAGCCACAGGCTCCAGCCTATTTCCATGGACCCAGGCCAGGGGCACAATGTCCAGGATCCAGGCCCACCCCGGCATGTCCTGTAGCTAGGCAAGATTCTGTGAACCGAGACTGAGTACTGCACTGTATGTAGATCCAGGTTCTAGAACCTTGCTGAACAGAAATGACAAAGGCGGGCACCCTTACCTCATTCATGATCTTACAAAGAAGCTTCCAGACTTTCAACTTCTCACCTTCGAGTACACCATTAGCTGAGAGATTGCTGTAGCTGGCCTTCATGGTGTTAAGACAAATTCCTTCTCTTCCTAATTTTTTAGAGTTTTTATCACACAAGGATGTTGGATTTTTTCAAATGTGTTTTCTGCATCTGTTGAGATGATAAAGCTTTACCCTTCACTTCCTAAATGTGACATGTCACATTTATAACCTTGTCTGTG
>NW_022961945.1:0-223 GCF_012274545.1 Fukomys damarensis
ATTTTTTTTATCCTCATAATTGGCTCATTTGCTAACACATCTTTGCTTTATTTTTAAGTGGTTTCCCAAGGTTTGCAATGTACATTTAAAGGTTATCACAGTATTTTTTCAAATAATATTGCCCAGCTTTACCTATATGCTTTGTGTATAAACCTTACAGTAATGTTTTCCTTTCCTCCATGTCATCTTTTGTGCTACTATGATTGTACGTTTTACTTTCACA
>NW_022961946.1:0-2176 GCF_012274545.1 Fukomys damarensis
TAGCTCCGTGATTGATCCAGGCCCTCTTCTCCGCTGTGCCCCTCCTCCTGCCCTGTGAGGCCTGCGTCAACGTTTTAACTACCCTCAGCAGGAACCAGCACCCTCGTGCTCTACTCCCCTCAGCTGCTGCTCCGTGATGGCCTTCAGGGTTGTGCTCCTCCTAGGTGGTGAGTAGGGCGTTCAGGGCTGGGGAGAAGCTCGGGTAGGTCAGGCTGGGGCTGGTGATCAGCACCTATAGCTCTCAGGAGGAGCTGATGGCCAGAAAAGGCCCAGTGTCCAGGTCTGTTCGGAAGGAGGGCTGGCTTGGAGTCTGGAGGGATGTGACTTGAACACGGACGAGGGGAGAGAGGCTTGTGAGTGCTTCACACCCGGGATGGACAGCCTCTCTGGATACCACATTGTCCAAGGCCTCCCTGCTCCCACTCACGACAGCCCTGTGTGAGGACAGAAGTCTGCTCAGCATGCTTCTGGGAGGGGGAGACCGTGGAAGCCACCAGGGACTGGGAAAGGTCCGATGCCATCTCTCTGGGCCTAGATTTCCTCTAAGTCTGGATTTTCAGGTGGGCACGTCCTGTTACTACCAAGAGAATAGTCCACGCTCTGAAAGCTATAGCAGGATCACATTCATGTATCACTTAAAAATCAGATATTACACTGGGCACGATAGTCCACTCCTGTGATCCCAGTACTCAGCCAAGGCAAGAGAATCACTGCAAGTTCTAGGACAGCCTGCATTACATAGTGAAACCTTGTCTCAAAATTAAAAAAAAAAATCCAATTTCACTCAGTCAAAAAATGGGCAACTGAAATGAATAGATACTTCTCAGAAGAAGTACAAATGGCCAATAAATACATGAAAAATATCCAACATCTCTGGCCTAATAGTAGAGAAACGCAAGTTCAGACAACACTGAGTTTCCGGCTTACCCCAGAGAGAACAATGATCAACAAGAAATCAAATAATATCAAATGTTGGTAAGACTGTGGGGGCAAAGGAACCCTTCTATGTTGTATTTTTTTCCCCACCTGCTTAAGTCTTTTTCAATTTATTAGTGTATGTTTACAGAATATAATGATTACATGCATCGTGAAGAGCTAGTACATAACACACCTTCATTCTTTTTATGTCCCCTACCCCTCCCTTCCCATATGACTACATTTCCTCCTGTCCCACCCTCTCTCCTCCTCCCTCCATCTAATTTTTTCCCTATCATCTATCTTTTATTTAAAACCACTAGGGTTGTAAACCATGAATCTAATCATTATACAGAGCAAATAAAAAAGAGGAAAAAACTTTAAAAGTCAGATAAGAAAAAACATATTGGAATTGGAATTTGCCCTCAATCCAGAAACAACAGGAAATTCTAGAGGAGTGGGGAGGAAAGATGGCTGCTGGAAAAGTCAGGAAAAGTCCTTGAAATGTATGTCGTCTCACTCCCAAAGCTTGGGAGATCAGCCACCAGCAAGAGGAGTGTGACCAAAACGACCAGGGTAGGATCCTGACTTTCTGTGCTGTTCAGAGTTACCAATAGATAATAATTATATAGCCTCTGAGGCCTGCCACTGTTCCAGACACTGAACAACAGGACAAAGTCCTCTTTTAGAGCCTGGCAGCACGATAGGGGACATGAGAAACATACAATTACACATAATTCAGCACAGACTTTTAAGTCTGCTCCCCAACTTGGACCTTGGGTTCTCCGTATCATGAGAAACTGGAGCAGGGCAGTCTTTCCACAGGATGTGCATGTGCCCTGGGGCAGGCCCCACTGCAGTTTTAATGATTTCCCCCTTTCATGCTCTGAAGATCCTAGTTTAAACAGTAAATCTCACATTCATTTTACCTTTAGTATGTCGACATTCCTGATCGGACATGCCAGAAGGCAACTGGCCTATTTCAGATTCTGATTAACCTTTGAAATGCCCTCTGATGAGCCATTTGCCTCCTTTTCACTGGAGTTTGATTATTTTGCAGGGAGGGAGAGAGTTGAGAACCACATAGACGGCAAATCAGTTAAGTGTCATGGCAAGAGAGGGCTCGGTCCTGCTGGCCAGGTGGGAACTGCGGCTGGAGTCGGGTGGGAGATTCGGAGAGCGGGGTGGAGGAAGTGTGCTTCTCTGTTTACCTCCACTTCTCCCCATATTTCTCAGTCCTGGCTCCTTATCATGGATTCAA
>NW_022961947.1:0-907 GCF_012274545.1 Fukomys damarensis
CCAGGCCAGCTAGAAAAAGGACTGCAGCAGGAGCTCCAGGGTAGCACGGGAATCAAGTGCTCCCAGGACAGCTGATTCTCGTCTCTGTGTGCATCGGCCCACATTTCAGCACTCACTGAGGGTGCCCTGCTCAGTGCTGAGAAGAAGAGTACCCTACCTGAATTCTACATCTGGGCCTGCTTCTGCTGGACCATAGGTTGTTGGCAAAGCTCAGAGAAAAAGAGGCTGCTCAGAGGTCCCAGAGAATCGACTGCCACCTGCACTCAGAAAGCCAGCTGCAGCGTCCTGAGATCAAGCTGCTCTTGCTGGGCACAGGCAACTCAGGCAAGGGCATCATTTTCAAGCAGCTGAAGAAAATCTAAAGTGCTGGCTTCATCCTGGAGGCCTGCAAGGAGATGCCATGAATCTCTGTAGAGAAGACCCAAGAATTCCACCAAGAGCTTCTAGACTTAATCACCAAATTCAATAGAGTGAATAGATACAAGGACAGTGATCAAAAATCAATAGCTTTCCTGTACGTGAACAACAGACTCACTGAGAGGAAGTTGTAAAACAACTCCTTTCAGAATAGCATCCAAAAAATGAAACAACTAGGAATCAAAAAAATGAAAGAAATAAAAAATCTCTATTCTGAAAACTACAATAGTCTGAAAAAAGAGGTTGAAAACAATATCAAAAAATGGAAAGACATCCCTTGCTCCAGGCTATGAAGAATTATTATGTTGAAAATGGCCATACTTCCAAAACTGCTATATAGGCTGGGCATGGTGGCGCACACCTGTAATCCCAGCACTCAGGAGGCTAAGGCAGAAGGATCGCTGTGAGTTCAAGGCTGAGCTACATAGTGAGTCCCAGGTCAGTCTCAACTACACAGTGAGACCCTGTCTCAAAAAAAAAAAAAAAAACT
>NW_022961948.1:0-297 GCF_012274545.1 Fukomys damarensis
CTCTGGTGGGAAAAACTAAAGCTACATAAAACCACATTTTATGTAGAGGATTCTCTGCCTGTATAAGTGTAAATAAGATCCAATTGGTATAACTGACAATTTGAAATAGGAAGAAAAGTGCTAATGGTGTGGGTGAAGTTCAAAGGGTAGGGGAAAAGAAATAAGGGAAAAATAATATGACAAAATGAAAAAATGTAAAAAAAGTTTTTGTAAATAGGGAAGGTGGGGTGAAGAGAGGGCAGGGGTATGGGGAATAAATGAGAACCGAGATGTTTTGTTTTTGTTTTTGTTTTTTTG
>NW_022961949.1:0-249 GCF_012274545.1 Fukomys damarensis
TAAACGAAGGCTAGTAACTTTGACATCTGACCATAAACATATTTCTCCCAATGCAGCAGCAAGCTTCCAAATGTTGGTTTGAGGAAAACCTGAATCTGTCCACCAAAGCTGTGTACACAAGCTTAAGTCCAAGTGATTAGTCCAAAAACATTTGAGATGTGTCATTAAATGGTCTTTCTTGAGGTGTAGTAACATAACACCTCTTCTATAAAATAGTAGTACTGCCTATTTCTGTTTCTTCTCCACACA
>NW_022961950.1:0-241 GCF_012274545.1 Fukomys damarensis
CTAGCTGTGAAGAAGATGGTGCTTCCAGCCACTCTTGCCCATTCTATCTGTCATTTAATAAAGCACTAAAATACCTGAGGAAGACACCTTGGCTAATACCTGGCAGAACTGTCCCCAATTCTGTTTGTAGTTTGTACTTCATATACTTTATACTGTGTCCTCTTCTGATTTTCATCAATCAAGTCATTTTGTTAAAAACTTTGCCTTCTTTATTTTGTCATTAGCACACACATGTGTGATC
>NW_022961951.1:0-203 GCF_012274545.1 Fukomys damarensis
TGTCGTAGTAGAAATCTCTTTGCTGTCCCCATGAACTCCAAGAGAAATCCAGCCTCTTGATAAATCAGGGAGTCACAGATCCACTGTAGCTTTGATTTGTCTTTAATTACACTTGTTATTACAGGTGTTACCACAACTGGTTTTTTTTTTCAATTCAATAGTAGCAATTATGATTATGAAAATTTAGATCTAATGTTAAAGTA
>NW_022961952.1:0-484 GCF_012274545.1 Fukomys damarensis
AGCTTGTTCTTTTCCTGGCTACTGATGAGCTGGTAGGTGACTAGAAGGTAGGGATTGAGGTAAATTAATTTTTCAAAAGAGTCACTCTTACTACCAAGAATCAATCTTGGATAGGAATTCCCCAGTTTTCAATGCCTAAGAGGTCTCATAAAAAGCAAAGTTTACATCTCTCCAATAAATAGAAATATTTATTGGCATTATATTATTTTGTAAACTATTTTAGGGAAAAAATATGCATGATGCTATTGTATAATAATAAGTCAATAAATGCAACATAATCCAAATTTTTCAAATATATTTACACTTAAAATGTGAAAAATGCAATCAAATGTTCATGTCATATTCTGAATTGCATTTCCTCAACATTCAAGTATTGAAATTCTCATTACTCATACTTTGAAGTTTGACTACACAGGGAATTAGGATAAGACATAAATACAATGAAATAAAGTTTTATAGGTGCACCTTAGGACAGTGCATCTGG
>NW_022961953.1:0-300 GCF_012274545.1 Fukomys damarensis
GCAAAGTGCGTTTGTGTTCTAACGACAAACTGAACCTATCCCCAAGTATACAGAGTTCTGGAAGCTTGTGTGCACACAGAGCTGCTAGACACTCTCTTAGGCCTGAAGGGCTTCTCTGCTGAAAGTGCGTCACAACAGTGTCTCAATCTCTCCCAAACAGAGACTTACAAACAAAAAGGAATACAGTTGTGCTCCACATAAGATGTTGACTTCACTGGTAAACTCATAGAGTTGCAGCACCTTCCTCTGTGGAGTACTTCAAATTCATGAAACTGACTGCTTTCGCTTTAAATAGCTAAG
>NW_022961954.1:0-1062 GCF_012274545.1 Fukomys damarensis
GACTCTCACCAACTTCGCCTGTCCTCTGTTAACTAACACACACACACACCATGATTCACCCTGAACATCAGGTGCGGATTCCAGCTCAGTCTGTTCGGGTCGTGCTCTAAGAGACGGAGCGCAGGCCCAGGCTGGGCTGGGGCAGATGCCGGTGGGGGTCACAAGCCTGAGGATGGGAGGTTCTCTGCCTGGAGACCCTGCTCAGAGTCTGGGGGGCCCTTCCTGCCTTCTTACATCTGTATGCAGCCTGACTGTTCTCAGGCTTTTCTTTCACAGAGAGTAAGCTATTCCCTAAGGGCAAGCTTTGTTCTGAGGTGCAGGAGAGCTGCAACTATACAAAGTGACTTTGTGTCCTAAACCCCTGGGCTAAGCCTGGGAAACCCCAGGGCCATTCTGCATGGCTCTACTAAGTGACACACAGTGGCAGCGCTGCAGAACCTGGAGCAGTGAACGCTGCCCGCTGATGTACCGAGCTGTCTCTTCAGCTACACACCACACCCACAGCGGTGCCTCAGGGGCTCCCCTCCTACCTCCTCCGAAGAGCAGTCACAACTCAGTGATCGCCCACCCTTACCACACCAAAAACAGAGAAAGCCAGCAAAATGGAAGGTGTAAGGTCAGAAAACACAAAAAGTCCAAGTCCCCTCAAAATTCACTTTTCACAGCAAGACCCAAGAAGACCTCAAAGGCTGCGTGCTACCTGATTTCATCTATGGGACACTCGACATGACAAAATTATATGGCTAAAGGACAGGTCTGTGGCCACCAAAAGCCAAGGAGGGAGCGGGTGGGGAGAGAAGTAGGTGAAGGGCACCAGCAGGGACCAGTCCAGGGATGAAACCGCTCCATGTTTCACTGTTTCCGTGTTCGTGTTCTGCTTATAATACGGTCTTATCAAAGGTTACCACTGCAAGATGTTTTTGCAAGACACCACCATGGAGAGCAGAGAGTGAAGGACACGTGCGACCTCTGTATCGCTTCCTGAGATTGTACGCACGTAAATCTGTATCTCCGAATAAAGAGTTAAATTGTTAAAAGACGTTTAAATATGCAGTCGCAGGG
>NW_022961955.1:0-236 GCF_012274545.1 Fukomys damarensis
CTCTGAGAGCCTCGGGATTGGGGGCCAAGGGCTGGTAAGAAAGGACTCTGCCACCCCAGATGCCGGTAGGCTGAAGTGCTTGGAATCTAAGGAGCCCTAAATTTGAGGTTCCAGGCCCTCCCCGAGGCTGGGTCCATGTTGAACACAGGGGGCCGCGTGAAAGTCAACCCGATTGGGGCTCCGTAGTCTTACCCTCCCCCACCCGCTCTCTTCCGGGGAAAACCATCAAGACGGAA
>NW_022961956.1:0-479 GCF_012274545.1 Fukomys damarensis
GGGATGTTAGAAAGTGATTAGGCCTGGAAGGCTTCTCCCCTTATTATTGGATTGAGGCCCTCATAGAAGAGTGTTCAGACAATGTTCTGTCCTCTTGTCCTTCTACCTTCAGCTAAAAGAAGACATGACATTTCCTTATCCCATCCTGGAGCACATAGCATTCATGGGGCCTTCTTGGAAACAGAGACTGGACTCTTACAGGATAATTAACCTGATGGAACCACAATCTCATACCTTCCAGCCCCAAGAGAAATAAATGCGAAATATTCTGTATGAATTACCCAGGTTGTGGTATTAGGTTACAGCAGCACAAATAAACTAATGCTGTGTACTTTTTCACTAACACCTCATAATCATCTTTAGCTCATTATTCTGTTTTTGAATGAAGTCTTGAGATAAATAATAGAGGTAAATCTGGTCTGAATGACTACTAGAACTGGAATGGATTCATAATCACAGGAAAATACTGTGGGTATTTT
>NW_022961957.1:0-543 GCF_012274545.1 Fukomys damarensis
GAAACTTCAAACAAATGGGCTTACTAGATAGCTACAGAATGATCCACCCAACAACAAAATACACATTCTTCTCAGCACTAGATAGAATTTTCTGCAAAATGTACTATATACTAGCCAATGAAGCCTGATTAAGTAAATGAAAAGAATCAAAATTATACCATGTACATTAACAGATCCTAGTGCAATCAAACTAGAACACAATATCCAAAGAAACCACAGAAATTATGCAAAATCATGGAATTTAAACAATATATTCTTGATTAATCAAAAGGTCACAGCAGAAATCAGAATTAGACAGTTACTAGGGATTCACTAAGAAAGAAATTAGAAAAATAACACCATTCAGATATCTTCAAGAAAAATTAAATGCTTAGAAATTAACCTAACAAAGGTAGCAGAAGAATTCTACAACAAGAACTACAACACTCTGGAAAAGTAAAAGAAAGAGGACATCAGAAAATGGGAATATATCCCCTATCCCTGCATAGACAGAACCAATATAGTTAAAATGTCCTACCGAATAGTTTCTCTGGTGTGAATAAA
>NW_022961958.1:0-217 GCF_012274545.1 Fukomys damarensis
TACCTGGCATGATTAAAGAACAAGGTAATTTTGACTCACAGTTTTGGAGGTGGCGATGTATGGCTGATTTGTCCTGTTGCTGTTGGATCTGTGGTGAGACAGCACCTCATGGAGGACAGTGAGTGCTGGAGCACAGATGTTCCTTTCATGGCCGGAAGATGAGAAAGAGAGCAGGAAGACGTTGCCCTCCCCAGGTATCCTTCAAGGGCCCATTCCC
>NW_022961959.1:0-251 GCF_012274545.1 Fukomys damarensis
TGGTTTGTGATTATAAAATAAAGGTGAATATTAAACTACAATTGATATGAGAATAAGCACATTGAAATCCTTTTCTAAAGCACGGTGATCAGTGTACAAGCCAATCTCAAAGAGGAATAGCCCCTTTGGAGCACAGTCCTACCTATCTGTGAAATGAACAGTCAAAAACCAAAAAACTAAGCCTTCTCATTAATCTCTAGGTAGAGTACAAGTTTCTCACATACCGCGTCACACTCTCTTCTTTTGGGCTT
>NW_022961960.1:0-312 GCF_012274545.1 Fukomys damarensis
TTTAAAGTTTTTTTCTTGATTCATTTCTGTTCAAGATTATATTAATCTATTTGTTTAAAATTTATATGACCAGTTACTGATATTGGAAATATCATACTTGATTCATAATCCTGGGAACGTAGTAACTGTAAGGAGCTTTTGTCTTACAGATCAGAGAAACCGAGAGCCTGAAAGGTAAACGCCCAAGATAATAGCAGCAAGTCCTAGTGCTGCAGCTTAGTCTTCCCAAGTGTCTCCCCTTCTCACCTTATTTTATTTCACATCAAATTCTTCCTTAAACCTGTCATGTTTCTCACAGAATGGGCTTCATAT
>NW_022961961.1:0-286 GCF_012274545.1 Fukomys damarensis
ATGCGTTTTCTTTTGAAATAGTCATGTGTTTTCCTTTATTTTACTAATATGCTGCATTACATTTATTACCAAATAGTAAATGAACCTTGTGTCCATGGCCCAGTGGTCATGGGGTATAACTTTTTTATGTGCTGTGAGGTTTGATTTGATAGTATTTGGTTGAGAATTTCTGTGTCTATATTTATAAGATATATTGATCTGTAGATTTCTTTTTCTTATAATCTCCGTGTCTGGTTTTGGATAATATTATCTGGTTTTAAGGTAATACTGGCCCATAGAAAGAATT
>NW_022961962.1:0-201 GCF_012274545.1 Fukomys damarensis
AACAAGAAAGAGCAGTTTTAGGTTTGCATCAAAAGTAGAATAAAACACTGAGTCCTCCTTTCTTACCCTTATGTCACATTCCTCTTATACTGATAGAGTAAGTTTAAGCTATACTCATTGAATACATTATTGCTATTACTTTTTCTGATCCAGTTTCTGGCCTATATCATTTCCCTTCTTTGTGAGAAGTGAAAGCTACTT
>NW_022961963.1:0-210 GCF_012274545.1 Fukomys damarensis
TCACCCATTTATGAGATATAGATGACAACAACAGTCTCTGAATTCTTAGGTAAAATGTTTATGAATGACTCATTTTTGTTCAGATAGCATATAGTAATTATTTATCATGTGCAAAGTTTTTGCTGGATTGTATGATAACTAAAACTGAGGCTCTACCTTCTACACTCAACAACATTATAGTTTAATGGTAGGAGGTGTGGGCAGAAGTAT
>NW_022961964.1:0-791 GCF_012274545.1 Fukomys damarensis
CCCTGAATCAAAGATTTGAAGCATTGGGTTCTACCTAGAATGGCCGACATGTCCCACTCCTAAGGACCTGCAGGCCTGAGCAACTTGAGGAGCTCCTCGTCACAGTCTGAGACTGCCAGGCCCCTGGATTTCAAGCACAGGACAGTTAAGGTACATTTTGCCACAACGAAACCTGCGCTCACACGGCTGCCATCCAGTGAAACATTCAGTTCCTCTTGGATGCATTGTGCGAATCACCTGGCATCGTTCTGCTTGCAGAGTGACGTTGAGCTACCTGCTAGCATGATGTGACGTCACTGTCAGTCTAGGCTCCATCAGGAAGAATCTGTATGAACTATGGTCAGGCCGGGCACTCCTGCTCTCTGCAGCCTGCATAGAGCCTTCTGAAACTGAATGGTTACAGAATCAGAGAGAAACCATCGCTCGCGACAGAACCCGGTTGAAAAGTGACCAGAGCATTGCCCTTCATTGAGACCCGGAGGGACTCAGTAGGCAAAAGGCCCCCAGGTGACACATGGATTTCTGATATCTCAGTCTTACTTCACCCTCCCTGCCTCCCTCAAATCCCTAGCATAGTTCAGGAGCTCGTGGAGCCTTCATTCATACCATTGTGCGTGAAGCACTACAGTCTCTAGCCAGCCAGCCAACAGATAAGCCGCAGGACATCCATGGTTGCCTCTTGCCAAACTTTTTGGTTTCACTGATGCTGCCATGGGCTCAAACGAACTCCAGCTTGAAGCCAACCACCTGCAATGGGATGGTTCATGAGTTCATCAGGCTGCCGTCCCTTC
>NW_022961965.1:0-203 GCF_012274545.1 Fukomys damarensis
AAGGTAGACTTCCCATAGTCTTTGTAGGTTATCTTTATCCAGGACAGTCCTTTACCATTAGATCTGGGTACATGGTTTAGTAGGGTCTGTAGGTGGGCTGGGTATGCAGGTTCAGTAAGCAGTCAGGCTTGGTATTTGGGTCCACTAGAGTATATGAACTTGCTGATTGAGTCCACAGAGGTGGATTGGCCTGGAGCCTGGCT
>NW_022961966.1:0-743 GCF_012274545.1 Fukomys damarensis
CCTTGCTTATCTGGAAGAAGCTGTATAGATGAGGATTAAGAGTATGGTTTCTAGAGCCAACCTACCTGCTTTTAAATTTTGCCTTTAACACTAGTTCAGTTTAGAACTAGCTCAGTTCTTTGGGCAAGTTTCTTAGCCTCTTGGATATACACTTCTCTCACCTGTAAAATGAATATTATTAGCTATCTCATAGGCTATTGTGAGGTTTAACGCTATTGATATGTGTAAGATAGTTTAGAATAGTGCCTGACTTTTTTTAGCAGTACCAGGGGTTGAACTCAGCACCTTCACAGTGAGCTATATTCCCAGCCAGTTTTAAAAATGCTGTAATTTAAGTCAAGATTTCACTAAGTTGTTAATGGGCACAGGCTGGGCTTGAATTTGTGACTGTCCTATCTCTGATTCTTGGAGTGCTGCTGAGATTATAGGCCTGTACCACCTCATCAAGCAGGACCTAACATTTAATACAGCTCTAGAAGTGCCTGCTGTGATTATGATTATCACACATTTGTTGTAACATTATTTATTTAGCACTAAATTAGAAAAAAACTATACATAGTAAGAGATTAATTAAATTGTTGTCATAGCCATGTAGTAAATGCTCTGTGGAAAACAGAGATCACACTTTGAATAATATTAAAGTTATGGGTGAATAATCACTCTATATTTAAAAAGTAGGGTTAAAAGAAACCTTTGTATATCATGTATATAATATGGTCATAGCAGCTTAAATAAATATATTT
>NW_022961967.1:0-784 GCF_012274545.1 Fukomys damarensis
GCTTGTCACCTGCGGACATACAAAAAAAGCCCAAAGCCTTTGTCAGTGGCCGGGTGGCCCCCCAGGCAGCCCCACTCTGCACGTGTTCCACGAGAAGGAAAAGGCCTCCTTGGCCGATGAGCCGGACTCTGAATCTCTGAGGGATAGGAGGGCTGCCTCTTCCAGCCCGGATTCCGCCTTGGCCAGAGGAGCACAGCTGGCTGCTGCTGGCTCCAGCCTAGCAGGGAGGGAGGTCTAGACAAGCTAGACGTTGCTCCCCCTCCTTGCAGTCCAGGAAAGCGGACGTCAGACCTAGGCCCACGTTCTCCAAGAACCGCTGGAAGCCCCTCTCTGCCTTTCTTTCCAGGGGATACTTCTGCTTCATCATTTAGCATGAAGTGGATCCTTCCCCAAGCCACCTGCTGCTGTGCGCACAGGCATCTGAAAACGGGGGTTAAAGTCAGTGGCCACATCTGGAAGGGTCCAGAACGGATGCTCATCTGGAAAGGGAGGATATAGTAGGAGGGACAGACAACTGTACGGATTTAACATCTAGAACCAACCCAGCCCCATGGGCCAAGAACTAGGCCAGCTCTGTGGACGGTCTCTAGCTGAGATACATCTGGAAGTCCTAGGTTAGACACATCTGCCATGGGCTCAGCTGCTCACCACAGTGCCCTCTGTCTCCACACCAATTTGAATCAAGCCCTCGTTTCAGAGCTGGATTTGCCCTGGAGTTAAAAATTTCAGAGCTGAGGTGGTACGTAAGTCAAGAATCTAAGAAGGAAGTTAATGTTCTGTACAA
>NW_022961968.1:0-224 GCF_012274545.1 Fukomys damarensis
ATGGGTGTCTTCAGGTTTATGGCTCAGGGGATGCTCAGATGAGGGTTCTGCAAATGGAGTGGCGTCCTCAAGTGATGGCGCTGTGCTGGACTGGGACAGGGAACAGCGTTCGTGGCTGGAACAGTGGCTCCCCGAGCTGTATAAACCACTGGAAAGGAGGAGGTGCTTAGGTCTTGGGGAGAGCTCTGCAGCAGGACCAGATGTGGTGCTGGTTTCCTCCTCGG
>NW_022961969.1:0-575 GCF_012274545.1 Fukomys damarensis
TTTAATTTCTTATTTTCCACCTTTGAACTGTGTCTAATACTTTTAGGGGAAAAAATCTCAGTTTATGTCTCTAGATCATTATGTCTAACGTATTAGTTCTACTCTTTGACCCATTTTTTTTACTTTTATTCCCAGATTCTTATTTATAATTCAAAGAATTACAGTGGTTGCATTCTATCTTTGATTTTGGCCATTTTGGCTTTTAAGGAGAGATGTCACCATATACGTACATATATGTTATCAATCTATATTATTTAACAATTCTATATCAATAATTCAGAGTTTTCTGAGCCTTGAAGATACTGACATCCACTAGAAAAAAAAACTCATCATCTTTTCACTATCTGCATTGTAATTTTAGTGTGGGAAAATTTTTAAAAGAAGTAATTTTTTTGCCTGTGTTTGTGTGTAATATATTTTTGTTTGGAGAGAGGGATTAAATTACTACATGATAATGAAAACTTAGAGCAGGAAAAAGGGAGAGAGAGTACAGTGGGAGTACAGTAGTAGGACCTATTTTATACATATACATATATATATATATATATATATATTCAAAGGCTCTTTTAGTATGA
>NW_022961970.1:0-1910 GCF_012274545.1 Fukomys damarensis
CCTGTGCAACTCTTTTCTGGGTGTACCTTTGGTTTGGGCGGATGTGCCCAAGCCTCTGGGGTCAGGGTGGAGCCCTGGCTGTGATCCCCTTACAGCTGCACTGCTCTGGTCCACATAGCTACTCCCCAGGATCTGCACACGCTTACTGATGGTATGGCAGGGCTCTCTGTAGTGCCCTAAATTAGTAAATAAACAATTAGTAGATAAATTATATTTATACCATGAATACTGTGCAGCAGTTAAAGTGATATTTTGAAGAATTTTATGGTAAAGGATAATGCTGATGAAAACAGTATAAGAAACAAAAACATGTTTCTGCAATATCAACTACACAGAATGCACAGAGACATCTTCAAAGAATGTGAGAAAATGTTAACATTACCTCTTGGTAGTGTGACTGTGAATGATTATCTTATTATTTTTCTCTACTTTCTAAATTATAACGAATATTTTGAAATCAAAACTTTTATTATTATTACTTATACTGTCACTATATCATCAAATTGAGATTTGGTTCACATGTATTTAGTAATATATCTTTATAATGCATTAAAATCTCTAGAGGTCCAGGGATTTAGCTCAGTGGTGCTGCCACCTGCCTTGGAAGCACAAGGACCAGAGTCCAATCCCTGGTACCCGCCCCCCAAAAGCAAACATAGCTAATTAAAAAATCTCTAGATATATAGATATATTATGAAAATCTTAGGAAGAAAACCTTAGGATTTTGTTTGACATCTGAGGAAAGATTTTCTTAGGAAAATCTAATTATGTATCAGTTTGGGCATCTTTCTCACATTTTAATAGTGATAAGACATAAAGCCTACAAACACATTTAATACAGCATTTTCATTGCAATACCTATAGCTTCTTATATGTTATTTCCCCATTCTTGCTGAGTTCATTTCCATTCTTGTGGAATTAGATCCTTTGCTAGTTCTTTGAAGCTCTTCTATAATATCTATGCCTGGAAATGTTATTTTGCCCTCAGGCGATAATTGGGTTGGATGTGGAATTCTGCATAGATGGCTCATTTCTCTCAATACTTTGAAGACTTTTTTCTGTTGTTTGATGGCATCTATCGGTGAGAAGGTAGTTTTCAGTCAGGTCGCCATTTCTTTGTGGAAAAGTTACCTTTCCTGTGCTGTTATTTAAAAGATATTTTCCTTCCTTGACATTCTACAGTTTTCAGAATGATGAATAAAGATGTGGTTTTGGTTTTATTAATTTTTCTTGGGATTTAGAATGCTGTTTTTTTGTTTGTTTGTTTTTTGGTACTGGGGATTGAACTCGGGACCTTGAGCTTGCGAGGCAGGTGGTGGAACCACTGAGCCAAATCCCCAGCCCCTAGAATGCTTTTAAATCTGTGGATTCATGTTTTTCCAATTCTGGAAATGTCTCTCCATGATTACTTCACATACTGCCGACTGAGATAATGCTGTTTGATGTATCCTGGAGCATCTCATTCTACTTGCCAGCTCAGTAGCCCTCTCTATGCTGCTTTCTGAATGAATTCTCTGAATCTTCCAGTTTGTGCCCTTAAACGGTGCCTATTATTTATACCATCAATGAGAAATTTCTTCTTTCGATGAATATTATTTCTTTTTTCAATGACTATTTCTAGAATCTGCTAGTTTTTAATTCAATTTATTTTTGTGTGTGTTTGTGTGGTATTGGGGAATGAACCTAGGACCTTTGCACTGAGCTACATCCCCTCTCTTTTTTTCTTTTCTTAGAATCTAAATCACTAAGTTGCTCAATCTGGTCTCAAATTTGCAATCCTCTGCCTTTGCCTCTCTGAGTGCTGGTATTATGGGCAAGGGCCACTACACCTGGCTCCATTTGTTATTTAAAAAAAAATATTCCTACCTCATGAACTTCATTCCTACTTTAAAAATTTTCTTTTTTTTTTT
>NW_022961971.1:0-261 GCF_012274545.1 Fukomys damarensis
AGAACTCTGAATACAGTTTGATACCACTTTCCAAAAGTCAACATACTGTTTAAGACTGCATTAATAAGTCGTGAAAGTTTATAAACATGAATGAGAGTAAAAAGCATGAAATTCAGGATGGAAATGTATCTCAGGAGAGAAAAGAGAATGGGCGCAGGTAAAGCTACAAGCATGGTGTTTCATTTATAATGATCGATTTCATAAGCAGATTCTGCATACATGCGTACTTGTTATTTAATTCTCCCCACTTTTTGCATGGAT
>NW_022961972.1:0-213 GCF_012274545.1 Fukomys damarensis
ACCAGATGAGCTCTTTGCTACAATGGGATAAGAAATTGACTAGTCCCAGGAGCACCATTGTCCACAGCTAGAGGGCTTCTTATGAAGTCAAAACATCGTAGCATATAAAAAAATTAAAGACAGATACACACACACACAGTAATATTTAATTTAGTTTTACCCAGAGAGATCTAGAAGGACATAGGAGGAATTATTCTTCTATACTAGCACTCT
>NW_022961973.1:0-207 GCF_012274545.1 Fukomys damarensis
TTTAAAATCGATTTTAAATGTACTGTCCATCAGAAAGTGCACTGAAGTTGTCCCATCCTGGCATATTAGATGCAGGATGAAGTTGTGCGGAGACCCCCGCGATAACTGTGGCAGTCCTGCTGCACTGGCGTATGGCCTCAGCCCGCCGCGGAGACCCATGAGCTATCATCTCTGGGTGGTGCTGTGACCCCGTGGGTTAGCTCTGGG
>NW_022961974.1:0-219 GCF_012274545.1 Fukomys damarensis
ACACCTGTGTGAACTTGGGCTGTGTCTGACTGGCCTTCTCAAGCAGGATGCTTTTCCTCTGGCTTGGTGACAGTCTCCCTGCTGTGGGCATTAGACCCTGAACATACCAAGGAGGCGAAGGCTGTGAGAGCTGTCTGACTGGCGAGCTAGGAGGTTCCCTAAGTTTAGGACCTGCAGAGAGGTATGAGTCACGACTCTCGCAGCTGTTAAGGGGTTCTA
>NW_022961975.1:0-676 GCF_012274545.1 Fukomys damarensis
GAATATCAGTACATCAAACAATGCATAGTGAGGACCTGTAGCCAGGAAAGGTAAATCCACACCCAAAATGATTCCATCCCAGTCAAGATGAACTGCTTCCCCTTTCAGGCTGCCACAGGCGGCTAACTTGCCACTGGTGGCTGCAGGACTCCTAGAAAGCTGTATCCATACTGAGGCTCCCTGCTGGTCTTCCTCACTGAAGCTTGGACATTCAGCAGTGGCAGCAGCTAGTCATCCTTGGTGCACACGGAACCTGACCCTGCCACACAGCTTCTCCGTTGCTGGGGCTGACTGCTGAACTGAAACACTAGGCCCCCTGGGCCAGGCGGGGCCTCCTTCCAGGATGGACATGCTCTCTGGCAGATACCAACACAGGATGCCAAGATTTTCACATACTGTGTCCATCTTCACCCACTTCCTGTTGCTATAACAGAACACCACAGACTGAGGAGTTTATAAAGTAAAAAAATTGACAGATCTGAAGTGCAAGGTCACGAGCAGGCTGGCACCTGGCATGCTGTGTCACAACATGGTAGAAGACAGAAGGGTGAAAGCAAGCCAGGAAGAGCGGGGTGGGTGGGTGAGATTTGGCCATTTGTAGGACATTTTTTGTTTTGGTTTTGTTACTGGGAATCAAACTCAGGGCCTCACGTTTGCCCGGCAGGTACTATACCGC
>NW_022961976.1:0-200 GCF_012274545.1 Fukomys damarensis
CTAGTGATTTAACAAGATTCTGTCTCAGAGTAAAAAATAAAAAGGGCAGGGGATATAGCTCCACGTGAAGACACTGGGTTACTCATGTTTCATGATCATCTGCTTATGTCCTTCACACCAAAGGGACAAGCTGTTTCTTTACAGCAGGTCAGCCCTGCGCCCAGTGTGCTCTGTGGGCTTCCTCAGTCTGCTTGGCCTTT
>NW_022961977.1:0-247 GCF_012274545.1 Fukomys damarensis
AAGTGGGAAGGGTAGGAGAAAGGAAAAAAAGGGAAAGGAAAAAATATGAGAAAAGGAAAAAATGGAAACGAAGTCTTTGTAAATAGGAGGAGGTGGAGGGGCTGAAGGGAGGGTAGGGGAATGGGGGAAAAATAAGAACCAAGTTATATCATGTGAACGGACAAATTCCCAATGAGGAATGTCATCATACTATATACCTAAAATGTACCAATAAACTTAATGAATAAAAAAAAAGTAGAAGGTAGGA
>NW_022961978.1:0-230 GCF_012274545.1 Fukomys damarensis
CACTCCTAGAAACAAGCATCAACCTGATCCCCAAAGCAGAGAAAAACCCAACTGAAAAAAAGACCTAATCTCTTATTACATATTACTGTTTTTATATATAATTATTTAAATGATGTACTCAAAATATTGTAAATTTATCAATGCTAATTCCAAAGAAAAAGTTTTTTTTTTTTTTACTCTTAATGCAATCCTGGAATCTGAACAGCATAAGGCCTTATTTATCCAAAGGT
>NW_022961979.1:0-221 GCF_012274545.1 Fukomys damarensis
AGATTACAAACGTGTGTCATCACACCTAGTTTGGATATTTAACTTTTTAAAAAACATTACCAAGCTGCTTCCCAAGAAGGTAGTAATATTTTATGCCATTTTGAAGTGTAAGAGTTCTAGTTGCTCCAAGGCCTTGCCAAAATCTAGTATAGGCAGATTTTCTTAGCTTAGTAATGAGTAAAGAACTTAATAGTTCATAAAATTGTATCACCAGTGTACTT
>NW_022961980.1:0-211 GCF_012274545.1 Fukomys damarensis
ACTGTAGAAAAACTGCATCTGCTTTACAGAAAATGATCGATAACTAATACAAACTTTTGAATTAGGCTCTCTTGTTTTTGCAGTCCACTGAAAGGAAACAAAATTCACCACAGAGTGTTCTCTGAACAAAACTTCAGCATTTGGCAGAATCTGGCAGTTACTGATGCCGGTGCTAAGTGAAGTAGTCCCTTCTGTGCTCAGTCTTGTAGCC
>NW_022961981.1:0-356 GCF_012274545.1 Fukomys damarensis
TCCAACTTCCTTTGTCACCATTCCCTGGGACTTGAAGAGCCTCAGGGCAGGGGCAGACATGGTGCTGGACCAGGTACATGGATTCCAGAACATCATGGGAAAAGGGCTGGAGCCTTGGGGGTCTTCTCCCCAGTTGGCTTACTATTACACATTAAAGCTATTTACCCAGTTCAAAAAAAAAAAAGCAAATCCAGGATTTCTACTTTGAGCTTTGTTCAAGTTGCTGATCCAAAAGTAAAATAAATTCTGTTTTACTGTTTTAAGAATTGAGATGATTTGTTTTGTATTACTGCAATAACTGAATTAAAAAGAGCATAAGTAGGACAGCTTATAGAGTATTCAAATAATTAGCCAAA
>NW_022961982.1:0-255 GCF_012274545.1 Fukomys damarensis
TTTTATACTTCCCTCCTTTGTATGAGCTTTCAGTTTGTCTTCTTCTTCTTTTTCTAGAAACTTGGGGTTAAGCATTAGTTTTTTTATTTGATCTTGCTCTGTTTTCCTAGTATGGGCATTTACTGTCATGAATTTCCCTCTTAGAACTGCTTTCATTGTGTCCCATAGATTTCTGCATATTTATTGGAATTGTCATTTAATTATACAAACTAATTTCTTCTTTAATTTCTTCTGTGACCCAATGGTTGTTCAGCA
>NW_022961983.1:0-824 GCF_012274545.1 Fukomys damarensis
TTGGAGGATGTAAATGATGGGACTATCTGTGGTCATGTATCTTGTTCTCAGTGATCTAAGAAAGATTAAATGAAACCAATAAAGTTTTTGGATTAACCTTATATGCACATTGAGCTCTTTAGAGAACTTACTCAGACCTATGGACTAGATTAGAATGATGTAATGTTGCTCTTAAATCAAATATTGTTTTTTTAATGAGAAACAAAAAGTTTTACATTTAAAAACAAGTATTATTTTAATTTTGGAAGCTCAAAAAACAGGCAGCCAAGGGAATAACTGGTTTCTACTGGAACACAAGCAGTTCCTGTACAAGACCCCTACTGGATTGCCAATCAGATAGGAGATTAAGATAGTAGATATTTCCAGGCATATATTCTTAAATGTCTAAGTAATATGAGAACTAAGCACTTCAGTTATTTTAAATTGTCAACTATTTATCAAAAAGAGATGACATCCTTAGATCCTGATTTGATAAAAGGAAATACTATACTTTTCCCCAAGTCAGTCTGGCAGTATATAGATGGTATAGTGTTATAGGCCCCCTCAGAAGAGCTTTCTAGTCAAGACACTTGTGTTCTGCTGAATTTTCTAACAGATAAAGATTATGATGTTTCTAGGTCTAGGGTACAACCTTGTAGCCTTGAGATAAAATACTTAGACCTTCTTATATCTAAGTGAACCCAATGACTAGGGGAAGAAAGAAACCAATTCTTTTCATAGCACTACACTCTAAAACAGCTAAGGAGAATTCTAGAAATTACAGGCTTTTGTCACCTTTAGATAGTAGGATATAGTGAGATTGTGTGACCCATCTATCAGCCTAT
>NW_022961984.1:0-1184 GCF_012274545.1 Fukomys damarensis
GATATCTTTCCATTTTTTTATATCCTCTTCAATTTCTTTTTTCAGAGTGCTGTAGTTTTCAGAAGTTCTCATTCTTTATGGCTGAGTAGTACTCCATTTTATTTTAAAAAACACATTTTCTTTATCCAATCTCCAGTTGATGGGCAACTGAGCTGCTTCCAAGTTTTAGCTATTACAAACTGTGCTGCTATAAACATGGGTGCACATATATCCCTGTGGTATGATTTTTTTCAATTATTTTGGGAAGATACCCAGCAGGGGAATAGCTTGGTCAAATGGGACCTCTAATTCTAGTCTTTTGAGGTATCTCCATTTTGATCACCACAGTGGTTGCACCAGTCTGCTCTCCTACCAACAGTGAAGGGTTCTTTTCTTCTCACATCCCCACCACTGCCTCCCTTCTTTCAAAGTAAATTTACCAAATAGCAAATACTCAGCCTCTGGGTACCTCCTGTTCCTAGAGAGCAGCTATGTCCAGCAATAACCTTGCTTTAGCTTTTACAATACTCTTCATCTACAGCTACTACAAACATCTGAAATTCTGAGATGTGTGCTGAGTACAATCTGTGACTCAAATGAAGTCATTCAAATGAAGTACCAGTGATCATACTGACTCAAGTTTTTTGAAAGGTGTATTTAAAAATCCTAGATTCTCTATATCTTAATTACTATGCCAGTTAATTTTCAACCTGATTGGATTTAAGAGATTTCTAGAAAGGTGCCTGGATCACAGTAGCACTACCCTCATCAGAGGATTAAACCACTGGTGTTCAGAGCTCAGTGTACTTAAGGAGGTAGGGTACAGCTGGAGGAAGAGAGTCATGGGGACATGTCTCTGGAGGGGGCATCTCTCACTGGAGCTTCTCCAGTGGCCATGAAGTGAGTGCTTTGCTGCATCACACCCTTCAGCAATGATGCTCCTGCCTTGGAGTCAGATGACCATGGACTGAAACCTCTGATACCTTGAGCCAAATAAACCATTTCCTCCTTTAACCTGTGTATGTCAGGCATGTTGTCTCAGAAATGGGAAAACTGACCAATATAGTGACACTGCGAGTAAACTGTTACACATTTTTAGGGGTTCTGATGACTTGAAAGAAAAATGCTGGAAGTTTCAAGGCCAGTAGTTTATAGTGCCACAAAATAAACTGGAACAGAAACACTGGAAGTCACTTCTCAGACTT
>NW_022961985.1:0-1093 GCF_012274545.1 Fukomys damarensis
TTGAAGTTTTCGTTGTTCTCTTGCCCCCAGTCTGATCCTAAAGTAACACATGCTGCCCAATCCTTGGCTTCCCTCCAGAGACAAATCAGAAGTCCTCTTGTCGCTTCCTTTCCACTCGCCTCACACCCTGGGGACTGCAGACTTCACTGCGGCGCAGCCTCTGCTCAGAATGATAAGACCAGAACAGGTTCTTTGTTCAGACGTCTTTCCAGCTGTGAACTGGCATGCTAACATCAGCAGCAAAGTCATGTTTTTAATATTACCCTGCTTGGTTTTATTAGAAGTCCTGGGAAGAGATCATCAGAATCCTTCTCCACTCTGATATTCAGCCTTCTTGCTGCCATGAGTGCACATCCAATGTTTGAAGCTATTCTGTGATCCTGCTATCATTATAAGGAAAACAAAACCTCTCCCAAAACACTGTTTTATCAATAAACACATTACAAACTTGTGATAATGCAGATATCTTCAAAAAGAACTTCCCTCTTTGAACACTGAATGCACAGAGATTCTCTTCCACTTTGTCCTGAAAAATTATCTGGTGAAGGAATTGATGTCAAATTCCCAAATTTCAAACGTGCTTTGAGTGAGTGACCTATAAAGAAAGCCAAATGGGAATAACTCAGTCATTCCATGGCAATCTGCCTTCAGGTTCCCCTGCTCCCTTTGTCAGATCCCCAGAGTGACTTTCCATAGCCAGCCACATGGTCACTACTGGGGTTGCTGAAACTTCCCAGTTCTCCTCCTGCCTCCCTGATGATGCCTTTGTCTTGATGCTGACCTCCAACTGGACTCTTGTATCTTTTACTCTTGTATCTCTCAGTCCATTGGAAGCTTCTCCAATTAGCTATAAATACTATTCCAATTTTCTGATTTAACTTTTTAAAAAGAAAAGGGATAGAAAGTTGAGAGCCAGAGGGAGTTCGTATACTGACATCTTGCGGCACATCTATTACTAAGAGCCAGGTGATTTGATTTTCTTTTTTCACTCTCTCTTTTTCTACAGTAAAAGCTTATGAATTGTAGACTATAGCAGGTAGAATCTGGAGTGTATATTTCATGTTGAATACCCTTTACTTGCTGGTGTGCCTTT
>NW_022961986.1:0-599 GCF_012274545.1 Fukomys damarensis
GCTAAGGTCCTAGGTGGGCTGGGAATTCTAGGACTCTTTTGCTGCAGGCTGCAACTCAGCAAAAGGGCAAAAGGGCGAGAACTTGGTTCTCTCTCACGGTGGTCTGCCCCCTCCTCTTCATTTAGGTGGTCTGGTCTCCATCTGCCCACCCCAAGTCCCCAGGGCCTCTTAACAGTCCCCCCCTACATTCCAGTGGCCTTGGGGGCAGCAGCCAGACCAGAAAGTCCAGTTCCTGCCCACTATCACTGCCTGCATCGCATTGCAATCCAACACCAACATTCCAGAGAGCAGCCCAGGGCTGCCCCTCCGCCCTGGTCAGTGTCAGTGTCCAGGCTCTGCAACAGGCCCCAGCCAGTGTCAGGCTTCTCAGATATGGTGCAGGGAAGGCTGGGCATCCAGGGAGGCGCTGATGGGAGGGGGGCTATGGACACCTTCTTTGGGGGTCCTCTTAGTCTCTCCTCTTCTTGCTCTCTGCAAAGGCCACCTGCTCCTGAAACAGAGGGCTCCCAGGTATGAGCACAGTGAGCTGGACAAGAGACAAGAACACCCGAGATGGAAAAATCACAACATCCTTGCCTTCCCGAACTGGGGAGCACTAT
>NW_022961987.1:0-226 GCF_012274545.1 Fukomys damarensis
AGCTGTGAGAGTCGTGACTCATACCTTTATGCATGTCATAAACTTGGGGCACAACTTAGCTGGACAGTGAGACAGCCCTCACAGCTGTCTGCTGCGTTGATATTTTGGGGTCTATTACCCACAGCAGTGAGACTGTCCCCAATCCAGAGGAAAAGCATTCTGTTTGACAAGGCCAGTCAGACACAGCTCAAGTTCACACAGCTGCGAATTTCATTCAGAAATCTTT
>NW_022961988.1:0-485 GCF_012274545.1 Fukomys damarensis
AAAGTAAAAAAGAAAAAAGATAAAAAGAAAGATGCCTTGGAGAGAATGACAAAGGCAGTTTTGTGTTCTCTGCATTGTCTACAAACACTCCCAACACTAGGCTCAGTCCATAGAGATTACAGCTGCATAGGAAAAGAGGGGGAGGTGAGTACCAGTTGTTATTCAATTTTGGACCATGAAGGAAGTAATGATCATATCCAGCATCCCACGTAGGGTCTATTAAAAAAAGGCCTTGATGATTAAATTAAACAACTTCACTTTATACAGAAAAGAAAAACAGAAAAGAAGTACAAATGATGGGAAGTTAAGGGAATGTATTAGAGTGCTGGCTTATTTTCTTCCTGCCTTCTTTTCTGTATGTAATGAATATGCAGCGAGCCATGAAGTGTGTGGCATGTTCTGCTCTGGGACAATGTAACATTAGAGGATCCTGTCATCAGTACGTGTAATTGTTGGGATCAAGAAGGTCCCTAAAGACCTTTGGG
>NW_022961989.1:0-241 GCF_012274545.1 Fukomys damarensis
GAAATGAATACACACCTCTCAGAAGAAGTACAAAGGGCTAATAAATAAATGAAGAAATGTTGACCATCTCTGGCCATTATGACAAGCCAATAAAAACAACTCACAGAGATAGAAAGGCTGCCGGAAAGAGGAACATTTCTATACTTTTTGAGAGAATATAAACTAGTAGAACTATTATGGAAGTCAATATGGGGATTCCTTCAAAAAAACTAAAAATAGAAATTCCATTGACCAAGATATT
>NW_022961990.1:0-251 GCF_012274545.1 Fukomys damarensis
ATCCCCAAGTATACAGAGTTCTGGAGGCTTGTGTGCACTCAGAGGTGCTAGGCACTCTCTTACTATTGAAGGCCTTATCTCCTAAAAGTGCCTCACAACAGTGTTTCAATCTCTGCCAGGCAGAGACTTACAAACAAAAAGGAATACAGCTGTACTCCACATAGGGGGTGGACTTCACTGGGAAACTAACAGAGTTGCAGCACCTTTCTGTGTGGAGTACTTCACATTCATGAAACTGACTGCTTTCGCTT
>NW_022961991.1:0-319 GCF_012274545.1 Fukomys damarensis
TATGCCAAGCTCTGTGTTGCAGTCAGAACTGCTTAGCACTCTGTGGGCTGTTTACCTTCAGGATACAGCCTCTGAGAAATGTGTTTCTCTCCCTGCCAAACAGAGAGCTACAAACTGGGCTGAATACTCTTTGGTTCCAGCAAAGAAGTGAAGTATACTGGGCACCTAACAGAGTTCCAGCTGCATTTTCTGAAGAGTACCTGCACGTTTTGTTTACAGCTTTACTGAGATCAATGGGAAAACACTCCGGAAAAATGTTGCTGTCAAAAGTGCAGTTTAACCCACTGATGGATTCTATACATTGTGTTTGCTTTGTAAC
>NW_022961992.1:0-277 GCF_012274545.1 Fukomys damarensis
GAGGAGGTGGGATATGGCCTGATTCTTGAAGGACGGAGGCCACTGAGACTTTACAGATCAGCATGTCCCTGAGACGGGGAAGAGAAAGAGAAAGCTCACGGATGGATGGTTCGGAAGTGAGGCAGAGGCCCACAGTTGCCTCCTGCAGCACGAGAAGCCCTCGGGCCCAGTGTGACCACAGGGCTGGAGATGCAAGGGTCAGCTCAGTGATCACAACTTGGGGCAAGAACAGGACGTGCATAGTTTGAGGCCACTCATGACAAAGAGCGTTAGAAAG
>NW_022961993.1:0-217 GCF_012274545.1 Fukomys damarensis
AAATCAGGAATAAACATTCCTCCCTCATTCTCCAGAAGACCCACTATGTGCTGGGCACCACATTGACATTTAGAGAATGTTGACACAAGTTATTTGCTGGGTTTTTCTAATGTTCCCCTGTCTTTGGAGGTTGTAGGAGAGCACCTGAGGTAATGACCTTTGGTCTCAAAGGAGCTCTGTGAGGGCCAGAAAGCTTTGTACTCTGTGGTTCTAAGCC
>NW_022961994.1:0-251 GCF_012274545.1 Fukomys damarensis
GTAATAAATCAAGGGTACCAAAAGAGAGACTGAAGCAGAAATGTAAACAGTGCTTTTCTGGGCCTTTCAAAGCAAACCTGCCCTTTGCTCCTGTGTGGGAACATGCCAGTCCTCTGGACCTGGGTAAGGTGAGGTCTCCTGAACAGCCCAGCCCAACTTTCTCCATACAGGCTGCAGCTGGAGAATGGAGGCTACATGCAGAAATAACAACCTCCTGCACAGTAGGAAAGCAGCACCTGTGGAGGCATTAG
>NW_022961995.1:0-204 GCF_012274545.1 Fukomys damarensis
CTTCTACTCCTACGTCATTCCTCAGCCTGGACGTCCAACTGACACCGACACCCACCGTCCACCCTCAGGACACTACTCAGGGAGGAAAATGGGGGGCCTATTCCGTCCCCAACGTCGAGCGCTAACCCCCCTCGCTGGCCCGTCGCTGCCCACTATAGCCAGGCCTCCAGGGGCGGGTCCCGGGAAACACACATTCGACCCCAC
>NW_022961996.1:0-507 GCF_012274545.1 Fukomys damarensis
TTAACATTGTTGTATAACCTCACTGACACTCTGGCAGAAGACAAGTAAATGGAACTAGTAGATCTGGGAAAGTAAGAAAAATGTTTCTGCCTTTAATTCTGAGTTTATTGGCAATTGTCACAGCAAAAATATTGTCATTATATACTTTGCTATTGTGATATATTTTGAGGCACTTTGTCAATACATTGTGGATGATGTTTAATCTTATAATCCACTCTTCAGGAAAACAACTAGAATGAATTACTTAGAGTAAATTTCCCCAGTTTTCTGAAATATTCAGATGGTCCCCACAAGAATAATAAAGATTCAAGAAATAGGGCATGAGCTCAGGGACCATGAGGGAAATTTTTAAATCATAAGGCTACATGATGGGGTGGCAAAAACACAACATTAAAAGAACTTGATGTGTGCCCTGCTTCTCCCCACCTTGGGGCAGTTGGCAGACAAGGAATGGTACTGTAACAACTGGAACACTAAGCCCATACTTGACCTTGAGAGTATTCTTAA
>NW_022961997.1:0-3307 GCF_012274545.1 Fukomys damarensis
GAAATTGTGTTTCTACTACACAGGAAAATTTAAAATTTTGATTCTACTGCCCTTATTGCATACGTCATCACAGTAGGCCTTTTCAGAGCGACTCCATCCTTAAAGCTGTTGTTGTAAACGTTCCCTCTCCAATTCTGCTTAATGTAAATTGAAAAAAGAAAAAAAACACTTTAAAATGTGAAGAATTCTTTTTTGCAGGGAGAGTAGAAAATACAGCCAGTTACTTTTAGGCAGGTTTTACAGGTTCATACATGTTTAGAGGCGGAGTTTTCCATATTATCTAAAATGAAGAGCAGTGTGTTAGAAAAACCACCAACTTTTCAGGAAACCTGGATTATAGGTTTGGCTGGACCAATCTCTGGGATATGAATCAAGGTTCCTGGAAAAAAGCACATGTACTTGCACACGTGTGCACACATGTACACACACACTCACAGGTCTTCCCAAATGTTAGGGTTTCTTTTTCTTTGAAAACATCTTAACTCTTGTCCAGTTTTAAATTCGTATGTCAAGTAATAGCCATTGCTTTTTAAAAAACAATCTTCTAAAACCAAAGCATTTATTTTGAGTAATTGTTGAAATTGTCAGGATGACGTGGACGCTGCAACAGCTGCTCCCTTGGGTTTAGGTGCTATTCCTTCTCGGAATCCATGCCTGGATCTGTGAGATGCATTCTCCCAGTTCCGGTGGCATTTCCCTTTGAGCTTCTGCACTCTAGTTGTACTTTCTCTTGTGTTTGGCAGGGTGGACATATGTGCCACAGGTCGACTTTTGAAGGTGGTAGGCTTTAGAGCCACAGCGGTGGCACAATGTGTGCATCTCATTACGATGCCTTCCAAATGATGGTGCTCCCTTCGTCATCTTGCTTGTGCCGCTGAGACCAAAGAGGGTAGCCATTGGCTTAAAGTGTTTTAATTGTATTTTCTGTCGCATCTCCCTAGGCTCAGTTTTATTAAAGGAGTACTGGAAGGTAATATTGGGTACAACTAAATGACTTTTACGACCCAGAATACTGGTGGCGAACCTTTGGCACATGTTGCAGTGAGCTGTTCGTATCATTGAAAGCTCTAAAATGTTTACCATCGTGGGCCTAGTATTTCATTTAATAGCTCTGCTTTTTAATAAAAAGCTTTGTTGTAGCATGGCCCTTTAATTAATTCATCCTTATTAGCATAAAGAAAAAAACCAGGATGGTGATGAGTACCTTTAGTGAGTATTCTGTGCCTTTTGGGATTTTTGTCTGCCATTCATATATTTTGGTGTTACTGGTTCTTCAGAAATTTCTTTTGATCTTACTTAGTATTTGTGTCATTGGAAGTTGACAGAATTTTGTGAGTAGGGTTTTCTCAGATTGCTGATTTGTGAACTAGGAAGAAATGATTGCCTTTGATCTTTTTTGCAGTGTTTGATACTGATACCACATTCTATTACATATTTTTCTCTTCAACTTACTGATTTTTGTACTGTTTTGGTTTTCTTTACCACGATGACCACCTATTTCCTTCACTAGCCCTTTAAATATGGAATAATTTAGAAGTGTATCATTTTCTCTGAGATCATACCCATTTCCAGTTGCTTTTACAAAGAGGCACATAATCATTCTTCATTATCCTCAGGAATTGGTTCCATGGACAGCAAAATCTGCAGTCACTCACATCCCTAAAATGTGTATAATGTATACACTGTGTCATTTATATTTTAATTCTTCCCTAAGTTACAATACGTAATATAATGTAAATGATATGTAAACAATTGTCATACTGTATTATTTAGGAAATAATACTGTGAAAACGTGTGTGCATGTTTAGTACCAAGGCAGTTTTTTTCCCCAATATTTTTGATCTATCATTGTTTGAATCAGCAGATGTAGAACCTGTGGATATGAGGCTGACTTAAAATCTAAAACTCCAGGCTAGGCTTTGCTGTATAGTGCTGGTTCTGTGTCTAAAGGATCTTGCTTTGAACTCTCAGAAAGTTATACCTTTGGAAGACAGCCAGGTAAATTGGACAGGCCTATTTTCTACTCAATCCTAGAACTGGAAGGGAGTCTTGAGGCTCTTCTAGCTAAGTGCAGTTACTTTTTGGGTGAAGATGCCAAGATCTGTGACCAAGATAAGATGAGAAGGAACCAGATTCTTGTTTGAGGTTTTTGGATGACTGTACATGTTTGCTGCTCCCCTTCCAAAGACTCATGCTGAAGCCATGTTGTTTTTACACATTAAATTATTTTTACATGCAACATGGTAGCTTTGTTTAAAGAAGCATTTTATAAATTCTGTGTTACTAAACTACCAATTTCTTATATTACCATTACTTTTTGAATCTCACTTGATCTATTTGGGTCCAGCTTCTTTTGGTTTCAAGTATGTTTTTAAGTACTTATGTGCATGCCCATATTTATAGCAGCACAATTCATGTAGCTAAATCTTGGAAGCAGCCTATATGTTCATCAGCAGATGAATGGATAAATATTTGGGTCCAGCTTCTTTTGGTTTCAAGTATGTTTTTAAGTACTTATGTGCATGCCCATATTTATAGCAGCACAATTCATGTAGCTAAATCTTGGAAGCAGCCTATATGTTCATCAGCAGATGAATGGATAAAGAAACCATATTTATACAATGAAGTACTACTCTGCTGTAAAGATAAACTTGAGTCATTTCTAGGGAAATGGATGCACCTTGATCATAATGTTAGGCGAAATAAATCAGACACAAGCTTAACTATTGCATGATTTTTTAAATATGAGAAACACAAAGAATAAACAAAGAGCAAAATAAAAGATAGATAATAGGAAGAGCGAGATAGGTCTTTCTCAAATGGGAAGGAGACCAAGAGATGGAGGCAGAGGGAGAGGGGAGACTAACCTTTCCTATTTGGGATGGATTTTCTTGTTATTTATTTATTTATTTTTTGGAATAAGGTTTTGAACTCAGGACCTTGTGCTTGTGAGGCAGGTGGCAGAACCACTGAGCTAAATCCCTGGAAAAAATTTTTTTTGCTGTTATTTATAACCTAGATTAAAAAAAATTTTTTTTTTTTTTTGTACCAGGGATCGAACTCAGACCTGGCGCTTGCCAGGCAGGCAGTGGAACCACTGAGCTAAATTTTTGTTTTTTTGAGACAGGTTTTGCTATGTAGTTCAGGCTGTCCCTAAACTCACTATGTAGCCCTGGCTGTGCTTGAATTGTGGTGATCCTTCTGCCTCAGCCTCCCAAGTGCTGGAATTTCAGGTGCATGCTATCATATCCATCATAATTTGGACATTTTTTATTTTTGAAGGTTACTGGCTAGTCATTTGTGGATT
>NW_022961998.1:0-1985 GCF_012274545.1 Fukomys damarensis
AGGAAAATACTGTTCTTTTCCCTACTATAGAGGTAGGGAAACGAAGGCTCAGAGAGGTCAAGTCACCCTCCTAGGCTCACACAGCTAACGAGTGTCAGAGCTGAGAGCTGAGCCCAGTGCCCCCTCGCTCCAGAAGCTGTGTTCCTAACTGGACTATTCTGTCCCCTCAACCCTGCTTTTTTTCAGACCATAGCAAGCCACTAGAGCCATGGCGAGCTGGCAGTGCCAATCCCACATCCTGCGTGAAGAATAAAGGTCACTCAGAAAGCCCGAGCCTCTCTTCATTGCCGAACCCCTTTCCCGCTGATCTCTAGCCCTTTGTCCTGTGTGTGCCAGAGCAGGGTACGGTCTGAAGGCTGTCACTTCTGTCCCTCACACACCCTTCCCTTTGTACCCCTTGGCGTCCTCCTTCCCCCAAGGATGGACCTGGGTAACCTGCCTCAGTGTCCTCAGTGTCCTCCCAGCTCCAGCAGCTCTGACAGGATGGGCAACTTAGCTGTCACTGCCCCCTCCACTCCAGACCTGGCATCTGTGGCCACCTCTCTGGAAAAGTGGCGGAGATCGGGGAGCAAGTTGGGCCTGTATTACCGTCTTAACCTCTCCAAGCCCCAGGGAGTGGTAACTTTGCCAGCTCGTGATTTCTGTAAGATCTTGGATCTGAAGTGCAGAGATGAGACTCCACCCAGCTATCCCAGATGAAGAGGAGGGGGCGATGAGGCATAGAGAAAAGAAGAGTTCCCATGCTGACCAACCTCCTGGTTGCCTGGGACTGAGGAGATCCCAGGACGCAGGAGCTTTGGTGTAAAAACTGAGGAAACCTCAGGAAAACTGGGTGGAGTTGGTCACCATCATAGGCAGCCACTCACAAACCAGTGTAGGCACAAAAATGTGCACAAAAGCTGCCCCTGCTGGCTTCTCTGGAGCAGGAGAAGTGGAGCTGTGGTGGTTTCTTCATTCCATAAATGTTCATTCCTTTTCTGGAAGATAGCTCAGAGACGGAGGAATACGTGGTTCTTGCCCTGAAGTAGTTCATATTTAAACAGAAATGAGCAGCTCAGAGCTGTGCATTAAGCACATGCTAGCAGCCTGCCCTGTGTTGGGTTCTGGGCTGGAGGACAGAGGTGAGTCAGAGGGCAGGGAGAGCCCTGGTCACTGTGGACAGTGCCATACCCCTGGCCTTGGCCCAGCGAGCTGTGGTTGGGGTCTGAAAGATCCCTGCTGAACAGAAAAAAGGCAACATCCAAACACCTGAATTTCTCTCTTCATGTTTCTTGTAATGCCATGAAGAAGACTTAGTCCCAGAATGGACATGCATAAAGGTTTTTCTCCCCCATTTTTTTTTTGGTATTGGGGATCAAACTTGGGACCTTGGGCTTGCAAGGCAGGCGGTGGCGCCACTGAGCTAAATCCCAGGCCTTGCGTAGAGATTTTTAAAAATATTAATGCTCTGTTAATATTCACTCCCTTTGAAAAATTAGGCTCTCAGTGTTTGTTTTTTTTGTGTGTTGCTGTCCCTCAGCCCTACATGATAGGGAGGTGCTCAACCACTGAGCTGTACCCCGAACCCCTACTTTCAATTTTGGAAAATCACTATACAATACACAAAGAGTAGGGTTGCAAACACCTATTTGAGTGTCTTTCATACAGAATTAAATTTCCTATTTTTGTTTCATATTTAAAAAAAACACCTCCAGTTCAGGTGCAGGCCGCTGGGCCCTCTTCTCAGAGGCTTCCCCCTTGGGTACCAGATGTTCACCAATCATTACCACTTTCCTTTGGGGAGCTAACCGGATCGCGCTTGCCCCTCCCCTTAAAGTCTGGCCACATTGCTTGCTCTGGCCAGGATGAAGATCTGCGATTCAGAGTGTCTTCGTTCCTTTCCTCATCACGGAGATACAATATCCAATACCCACAACTTTTTATTTTGGTACTGGGAATTGAACTCGGGTCCTTGTGCTTGCGAGGCAGGCCACTGAACCGCTGAG
>NW_022961999.1:0-697 GCF_012274545.1 Fukomys damarensis
TTTTGTTCAGATGTGGAAACTGAGGCTTACCCAAGGGAAGCAACTTGCCAAAGCCACACAGCTAAGTAGTAAGAGAGCTGGATGCCCCAGTCTATTTGACTGTAGAAGGAAGTTCTTTCCCCTGGGTCCACAGCGACTCTCCTAACAAACTTTACTAATGCTTTGGTTACATCAGTTTCCCAGTTTAATGCTACATCTCTCTCATCCCTCCTAGATTCAAAGTCAAGTTGTGTGCTATTCGTTTTAGCACTAATATTTAGCACACCGTGTGGCCCAAAATTACTGATTAACACAAACGTGCCAAATGGAGAAATGGATGTGAGGATGGCTGGAAGGAAGGAATCAAAGAATAAATAACTTGGCTTCCTGAAAGCCTCATATTATAAAATAAGATAACTTCTTCTATGTACATTATATATTGAATTCCATCAAGAATTTTGGTGACGCATGAAAAATGTAACTAGATATTCACTACATATTTTATATTTTCTCTGGGACTTTTTATTAATGGCAAGAAATTCAAGTCCATATTCCTAGGGCCAGGGATGAGGAGCCCAAAATTCTTGGACAAAGCAGAAAACATTTTGCTGTGGTAATAAGCTTAAAGAGTGAAGATAGCATACTCTCTGGACTTTTTCTTGTGTGAGAACAAAACAACTGCCTTTCTGTTCTCATGGCTGGAGCACCATGTCTTCCG
>NW_022962000.1:0-201 GCF_012274545.1 Fukomys damarensis
TTTGCGGGTTCTTCATGTTCTTAAAATGACATCATGCTCTTATCTTAAGTTTCCTTCTGTTTCTTCTCCAAAGGCTGTAATAGCTTAGAGAAATGAAGTTTAAGCTTCCGCAAGGCTAAACCCATAAAAAAAAACTTAGCCTGTGATAGTAAAGTAGCCTGCCTGCTGAAAGATAAGCAATAGTCCAGCCCAAAACCAATA
>NW_022962001.1:0-432 GCF_012274545.1 Fukomys damarensis
TCGAATCATCAATTTACAGTGAGATGACAGAGGGAATCGCTCACTGAAGAACTGTGATGGGGATGGGGAGGGGAAGTGGAAAGCAGAGAAAGGGACAAATACATTGAAACAGCAGCTCTGACTGGGGTACGTGAGGTGGGAAGCTAGATAGCCCCACTTAGGAGCTTTACTTGAAAATGGCGAACAAATATATTTAGAATGTGTATCTGGGCCTGTATTCACACTGGGTGCACAAGGGGTAGTCTCAAGACCTTCTGTCTCGAGGGAATCAATGTAATGGAGAAGAGAGACATAATGACAATAACATCAGACCTACACTATGAAGGAGGGATACAGTAAGTAACAGAAAAGTGATTTAAAATTCCACCACTCTGGATCAAATCTGAGCTTTGTTATTCACTAGATATGTGATTGTAGGCTAAATCAGATTGG
>NW_022962002.1:0-237 GCF_012274545.1 Fukomys damarensis
CTAAACCCGCAATCATCTCTACATATTTACAAATTGCCAATTGTGCTTGTATACTGATGGTCTGTTCTCTGTGTTATCTATCGAAAGGGCTGCTGCTAATCACATTGCCTACCTCCTAGACGTGTTTCTCTAACGTCTAGATGGTGTATGCAGAGGGAATGCAGACTAATTTTGATGTGCACTGAAGCAAAATATTACTGGGAAGGTGAAGCTCCTAAAATATATATGATATAAATT
>NW_022962003.1:0-1653 GCF_012274545.1 Fukomys damarensis
TTTTCTTTTACTCATAAATATAATTCTAATACTTTGGTTCAAAAGCCAGCCATCTAATATCATCTTGGGGTAGGGTGCGACAGGGTCTTGCTGTGTAGTTCAGGCTGATCTTGAACTTACTATGTAGTCTGGACTGGCCTTAAAACTTGACGCAATCCTGTCTCAGCCTACTGAGTGCTAGGATTATATGCATGCACTACCACACTTGGCAATATTGTCCCATTTTTTATCTATCATAAAACACAGATCAGTCAAAAACAAGTTAATCTGAAGACTGCTCTACAAATGAAATTTGTAACTGGGCTTTAAAGAATCATTAAAGCAAGAAACCATATTTAACAGAAGACACAATTCTAAGTAGGATCCACCTGGCCTGGGTTTCTGAAATTCCCTCGCTACTTACTATATCACAGAGGCCTTTCATATCTTTGACTAGTTTACCCACATTAGGCTACAGCAAATCATCAGACATTTCACCCAATAGCACTTCTAACACTTGCCTTCATACTGTTAGACATTTTATATATTTATTCCCTTCCTTCCTCATGAGAGCAGTGACTGATTTTACAACAGTATCCCTACTACCTATACCAGAATCTAACACACAGCAGGCATTCAATGTACTAATCAATATATGTATAGGAAACGCAACAACTATATTCCTATTACAGATTCAAGAATTTGTAAAATATTCTTGAATCTGACACTCTTTACACAATGATTTTTTATTTTGTTACATGTCTCCTTCTGAATTACATAAAATACACATCTGTGAAAGGATGGAAGAAATTCAGAGATTCCAGAGATGCACTATTCTGTACAGCTCAAGGTCCAGTTTGAACTTACAAAGAACATACATAAAAACATCAGTCACTTCCACACATGAGACACAATACATGGATGCCTCAATAAAGGCATGTAGGCAAGGTCCCGAGTTTGATCCCCAGTACCAAAAAAAAAACCATGCCCAGAAGGGATGCCACAAGACTTAATTAGTGCTCATGAGGAGCTTTGTGACACAAAATGAAAGATACCACAGACAGAAAATATTACAAAGGTGTGGCAATACAATACCTCAAAGACAAGAATCAGTTTGTGACCCTGATGTAATGAGGATCCCAGGGACCACTGACAATCTCCACTTACAAAGCAAATCATGGAACAGATCCAAAGTATCAAATGTCCTGTAACATGTCCTGACATGATAAGTTCTAAGCGTCTTCCCAGCTACTGCTCCCACAGCATTACAGAGAAGTCATTTCTCTCACTGAAACTGAATTTTTTCCTTATCATTTATTGCCATTAACATAGCTTACCTCCTGCCCTGTAGCTGCTTCCATATCAAGAAACAGATCAAGAAGCGATCGGACCAGGCGGGCAGCTTTAGCCTTACTGATAGAATTCAAGAAGGGTCGTACATACTTCAGGAGTCCTCCAAGCTCTGTATAGAAGGCAATTCAATAAAGAAAAAGTAAACATCGATTAGAGGCAAAAATACTCCTTTAAAAAAAAAAAAAAGGGTGGGGCCAGAGATTTAGCTCAGTGGTTCTGCTGCCTGCCCTGCAAGTGCAAGGACCCGAGTTTGATTCCTGGTACCCCCTGCCAAAAAAAGAAACTATGACTAAAAAAAAAAAAAAAAAAAAAAAAAAAAGG
>NW_022962004.1:0-2409 GCF_012274545.1 Fukomys damarensis
CCCAAATTTTACCTTCTGTTACCTATCACCTCAGACTCAGGCCACTGCTTCACCGACACTGTAATCCAAGTGCCCTGGGAGCAATAAAACCCTCAGACTGTCTTCAGGACATCGCTCACCATCATCGCCCACCCTAAGATAAGCCTACCATCCCTCCGAAACGTGAATGTCCTGCTTCTTTTTCACTCCTACACGGCCTCTATAACCAATTCTTTGGTGTGCACCATCCCTACAACATTTTATCATCCTCTAACCTGGCCTCTTGCTGCAGAGCATCTATTCCATTCTAGAACCTCACTAACCCTCAATAGGCCCCTGTATCACTGGGACTCAATTTTCTTGATGAACAGCTAATTTTAGTTTTCCCCATCCTCCCTGGGCTCTGAAGCAGATGCATGAGTCCTGCTCCACTCTGCAGAACGTCAACAAGTTCTGTCTGCTCTACTCCAAATTCAGTTTCATTACTTAGAAAGTGGGGATAATTTTGTGGTGCCTGCCTGTTCCTTGGATCCAGGGAGACCAATCAGGAAGATTGCAACTTCAAGCCCAGCCCAGGCAATTTACCAACAACCTGTCTTAAAAATAAAACAAAAAAGGCTGGAAAGTAGCTCAGTGTGAAGGCTCTGGTACAACCCCAAATACCAGATAAAACCACATGAAACAAAAACAAAAAAATGAGACCTTGTACCTTACAGATCACAGCGAATTAGCCAATTCTCATCCACCCTACAGAATACTACCAAGTCTATAAAGTTCTCTGGTCTTGTTACTTCCAAACCCAGGGTTTTCTTCTACCCATATGCTTGGGATAATTGTTTCTTCTATCAAATATGAAAATCTGCTAATTTTCAGTTCTCTCGTGATCTAACTCTGGAAGAACTGCATCATTTAATAGTCATCTGCACGTTTTTCTTAATTCCCCCTTAGGCATGGAGAGGTTTTTTATTAAGTTTATTGATACAACTGAGTATCCATTATGATCGCATTTATCATTGGGAATTTGTACCTGTACACGATGTGTCTTGGTTCTTGTTTTTCCCATTCACCTTCCCTTCGTCCACCCCTCCACTCCTCCCTACTTACAAAGCTTTGTTTGTTTTTTCCTTATTTTTTTCTTTCCCTTCTTTCCTTTCCTCCACCCACCCTCCCTAGTTTCCCTTCCCCTTTGAATCTTTTTGTATTTCATAGCATCAATTATACATTTTGGTCCTTGTTTACATGTTGTTTCTTACACCAGAGAAACAATGCGGTATTTACACATTATATCCGATTTATTTCACTTAAGGGGATGGTCTCAAGGTCTATCCACTTAGCTGTATCTCTAGTTTATCATTCTATGTGGTTGAGTAATACCCCATTTTATTAAAACGCACACACACGCGTGCACACACACACACAAACACAAAACTTCTTTATCCAATAACCAGCTGATGGGCATTTGGGCTGTTTCCAAGTTTTAGCTATTGCAAACTGTGCCTCTATAGACATGGGTGTGCATATATCACTGTGGTATGATGCTTTTAATTCTTTTCAAAAGATAGCCAACTGGGAAATAGCTGGGTCAAATGGGGTTTTTAATGACATTATAATTCATTTAATAAATCCCTTCAAAGCACCTCTAATTTTCAATGATATAAAAAATGCTGAGATGGATATATTTCCATCTATTATTAAGCATTTGCCTGGATAAAGTCACAGGTGGTTAAAAGTACAGGAAATAGGAGGTTTTGATAGTTCATTTGCTTTGAAGAATGTATGACCAATGAGGAAAAGACAATATCCACTCTTCCACATCCCCTCTAACACTGGGCAATAATGTTTTTTAATGTTGCATTCTATAAAAATGAATTTAAATTAACTTTTGAGGTTGAGCACGCTGTACTTTTTAAATACTCGTTGTTCATGCCCTTTATTTTTCTACTTGAGTATAAATCTTATTGATTTGTAATACCTCACTTTATCAACAACATAATCAGTTTGGTACCCCGATAATGGGGGAAAACTGTACATTAGTTGGGAACTTTTGCCTACAAGGAACAAAACTAACTTGAGCCTATTAGTTCCAGAAAGAGCCCTTACCATATGAATACTGAGATATACTTCTTATATAAGGACAGGAGTACGCTATTGTCATACGTCTTGCAAACAGTTTTCTCAGCTTGTTTTTATCCCTAAAATGGGAACCTCACAATTTCATTGGTTCATTTTGAAGACTGAAGAAAACGCAAGTAACTTGTGCGTGAACAATCACACATCACTGCTACGTAGTAAGCAACCAAGTACCTTATTGTTTTAATCTTTGTGATAGACTATTAAGCAGGTGTTGTCCTTCCTCTTTTACAGATAAACTGTAACAGGCATCCATAGATAGTAAAGTGTAAATCATATTTTTTATTTTTACAAATAAGC
>NW_022962005.1:0-597 GCF_012274545.1 Fukomys damarensis
AGAACCAAGACCTGTCATGTGAAGGTACAGGATCCCAGTAATGAATGTAACTGTATTGTATGCTTTGATTGTACCAATAAACTCAATAATTTAAGTAAAAAATAAAAAGTAGATTCTGATTCAGTAGGTCAAAACTGGGGCATAATCTCTACATTTTCTCCAAGTTCCTGGAAGATACCAGTGTTAATTCCTGGTCCACAGTCCAAACTTCGAAGGGGTCAGATGTAGTCTAAACCTTTCGTGTCAACATACGAGCCACCCAAACCTTTGTCCAGGATGCCCTTCTGCCACAGCTTTGTGTCATGCCACAAGCCAAAACGCAATTCAGCCAACTGACCATGGATGGAAACCTCTGAAAAATGAGGCAAAATAAATCCCCAACCTTAAAGATTTAAGCTGAAAGAAGTTACAAACCAATGTTGGGATTACTTAATCATGAAATCATAGAATTAAGTTTTACAATGATTTCTTTTACATTCACAATGGTTAGTTCAGATTGAAATATTGTAAAAGTTTAATTTTCTATGGAGACATAGAAACTAAGGTACAGAAAGATTATAGAACTTTCCTGAGCCCATTGATGGAAAAACTGGAATA
>NW_022962006.1:0-271 GCF_012274545.1 Fukomys damarensis
CAAGCAGGGACTACAAGGTAAATAGAACATCATCTACATTTTTTTTTTATTTACAGAATACTTTATTAGTTTCTGTAATCAAATCCACATAGATAAGACCTTACATATTTAATAAAGTGCGTTACTCCTGTACAAATGGGGAAAAAATTAAGTTTAACATGTCTAGACCAATATGGCTATTCTAGTATTACAGACATAGGACAGTACCGCCATCATACCTCTGTGAATGTAAAATAGTTTGTACCTGCTTTATGATACATAGTAGTGACCA
>NW_022962007.1:0-839 GCF_012274545.1 Fukomys damarensis
TTATATTCACAAGCAGAGCTAAAGTGAGCTGCAAGGAGCGTAGAACAGCAGCTTTGTGTTGGAGAAGCCAAGGGCCTGGGAAAAGAACCACCAGTCACAAGCCAGACCCAACTTTTTCCAGAGATAAGCTGTGCATGAGCAGGCTTGAACTCATAGCCCTGGAAAGAAAAAATAGGTCCAGGGACAATAGAAAACTATGGGATAGGTGACTCAAGACCCAACTTTTTCCAGAGATAAGCTGTGCATGAGCAGGCTTGAACTCATAGCCCTGGAAAGAAAAAATAGGTCCAGGGACAATAGAAAACTATGGGATAGGTGACTCAATCCCATGAACCAGCTGCCAAACTTAAGTATTCAAAGGCTGTATTACTAGAGGTATAACATCCTCACAAAAGGAGATGCTAGACCTGTTCTGGTCAATACTGGTTAAACCATAACTATAGAATTAGGTACAGAAAAACAAACCATAGTACATGCACAGGCTGGCCTTAACAATGGGGAAAGCCTGCAGTTAGCCCAACTTGAGGCTGGAGACGTGGGTGGTAGCTGAGCCCACAAGGCTGTGTGCATCAGAGAGTTTGGATTGATCCCAAGAGCGACAGAAAGCCCTAACCTGCACATCCACATTGGCCAGGGATTCGCAGTGGGATAAGACCCAGACCACACACACACTGAAGGGACAGTTCTTCTGTGCCCAGCAGGGACCCTGCAGTAGAGGAGCTGGAGGCAGGCTTCCCTGAGCCTTGATCACAGGAACAAAGCCCAGTGGACAGCACGGCTGGAGCTGTGGCTGAGGCGTCTGCACTGACCTGGCCTTCAGGGATCTTGGGAACGAGCAG
>NW_022962008.1:0-369 GCF_012274545.1 Fukomys damarensis
GAAGAGACAACCCACGGAGTGGGGAAATTTTGCTAACTTTTTCTTTTTGTTGTTTATTGATACGTTGTAGGTATGCAGTGACATTCGTACCTTTACACGATGTGTCTTATTTTTCCCCATTCCCCCCCTCTCCCTTCATCCACTCCGCCCTTCCCTAGTTACAAATACTCTGTTTCCCTTTTTTCTTTTTCTCATGTTCTTTCTTTTCGCTTCTTTCCTTTCCCCTATCCTTCCACAGAATAGTTTCACTGTTGGAAAAGCTAAAAGTGTAAATAGGTTGAAAGTGTATAATTGATAATGTGAAATAGGATGAAAAGTGCCAGCTGTTTTTTAAAGGACTAATTTCTAGAATATACAGAGAACTAAAAA
>NW_022962009.1:0-207 GCF_012274545.1 Fukomys damarensis
AAACCCTCAGTTTCACTGACTGTGTGCATTCCCACCTTTCCTTTCTTGCTTCTTCACAACTCAAGGAAGCTCCAGGTTTTGCAGACCACATTTTCCTCCTAAGCCCTCTGCACCTCTGTGTTCCTTCCTGTCCCTATTTTAAGTGACACCCCTGCCTCTTGAGGAAGTGGCATGAACCTTTCTGTCCATGACTTCTAAATCCCATTC
>NW_022962010.1:0-232 GCF_012274545.1 Fukomys damarensis
AGCAGCAAGCAGAGCAAGAGCTAGATACAAAAGGGCAGGGACCAGACAAGCTCCCCAAGGACATACTTCCGTAACCCACTAACTCCCGCAAGAGCTCGCTTCCTAATACTGAAGTCTGCCGTCATCACTGTAGTAATCCACTGATGCGGGGAGGACCTTAACACTCCATTGTCCTCAGTGTCTCCTAATCCACTCAAGTAGCTACACCAGGATTGGCTGAAACGATATAGTA
>NW_022962011.1:0-482 GCF_012274545.1 Fukomys damarensis
TTGCAGGGAGAAGAAAGAATGCTGGGAATATGAAAGAGGAGTATTATGAAACAAACTTTTGTTTATTCAGAAACCTGGCATATTTACCATGTCTTGAAAATTTTTGCTTTCTAATTTATATGATACAAATGAGAAGTAAATAATGTTTATCCAAAGAACTACTTTTAGACCATTTCAGAGGATTTAGCCCAGTGAATGTCCTCATTCTCCTGAACATAAATCCATATCATTTGCAGAAAACATTTCTACTCTAATAAAAGATAATTGAAACTGTTCTGAGGAACTAAGAACTCTGATTTTTGTAAATTATGAAAGATTTGGAAATGGTCAGCAGTTTTGTTATAGTTTTATTTGACTTTGATAAAACAGATATTCTGTTAAATTGTTGTTACAAACAAACCAATCTGAGTCAGGCTAGGCAAGGATATGCTACAATAACAAATGACTGTAAAGCTTCAATGGCTTAAAACATCAAAGGATTA
>NW_022962012.1:0-679 GCF_012274545.1 Fukomys damarensis
AAGGCTAAGACCCTGATTGGCCTAGTCCACCCAAAACTGCTGGCCCCTGTCAGTATGAATATATCTCCTACTCACCCAGCATCCCGGCAGGATGCTCACTATCTGGGAGCACCACCACTCAGCTGCTCAGATCGTTTCTTTTTTGCTTTGTCTGTGTTTGCCACACTTTAAATAACTTCTGCTTTGCACTATACCGGTCTCGATTCCCCCACTTCTCACTGAGAGCCCCACCTCTCCATCCTTCTCTGGAGAGCAAGGACCAGAAGAGAGGCAAAGAGAGGTGGAGGGTGACTCAGACATCCCACGGACACAACCACGTGATGATGACAAGGAATGCAGCATGGCAGGGAAGATACAGAGCAGGCTGGAAGGCACCTCGCGGGAGGAGGCCTTCCAGCTGAGCCTAGAAGGATAACAGGCTTCGGAGCAGAGGGATGGGCTTGCCCAACACACAGGACTGCAGGAGGAAAGGCACACAGACCAAGAGCAGCTCCCCAGTGCAGGGTCCAAGTAGGGAAGGCGGGAGGAGGTGACAGAGGAGCCCTAGTGCAACTATTTTTGGCTTTTCTGGGCTCTCAGTGTCATGTGACCTCTCCCTATACTCAACTGAATATCTGTGTACATACGTGCTTGGACATGTACTGTCTCTGGACCCCAGAACTTGCTTCCTTTCTACTAT
>NW_022962013.1:0-222 GCF_012274545.1 Fukomys damarensis
AGAACCAGCAGTCTGTGGGGAGGGTAGAAAGAGGAAGAAAGGGGAAGTACTGATTATTCATGATTGATGTTCTATTGGGTGTAAACGGGATCTGATTTTGAAATCCAGTTTTATAGATGTAAAAACTGAGGCTCAAAAAAATTAAGTCATTGTCCAAATGTCACAGCTATTAAATACTGAGCCAGGATTTGAAGTGAAATTTGTTTGATTTCAACATGCATA
>NW_022962014.1:0-228 GCF_012274545.1 Fukomys damarensis
AGCATTCTATATAGATTCCTTGGTTGTTCAGATAATCATAATTAGTTTGATGAAAGATGAGACCTTTTTTTTTTGGTACCGGGGATCAAACTCAAGCCCTTGCGCTTGCGAGGCAGGTGCTGGAACCACTGAGCTAAATCCTCAGCCCAAGATGAGACATATTCGATGAAAATTCTGTTTTAAAAATAAAATATCCTCTTTTACTTTTTAGTTTCAACAATATGTATT
>NW_022962015.1:0-225 GCF_012274545.1 Fukomys damarensis
TTCCAGATGAGTAAAAACTTATTTTTACATCAAACCCTGTACATATTTGTAAGCAGCAGCTTTTAGTAGTCCAAAAACTTAATGGACAAAATTCACCCCGGCAGGTGAATAAATGATGGTATTCACCATCTCCCATGGAATACCGTTCTGCAAATGAAAAGGCCAAAAACAATATGGTACTGCAATACCCTGGATGGAACTTAGGGAGTTATGCAAAATGAAGAT
>NW_022962016.1:0-357 GCF_012274545.1 Fukomys damarensis
TTGTTTTTCTGTTGGATTTCTGGGATCTTGATTATTAAATGTCTAGGTGTAGATTTTTTTTTAATTTTGACTAGATGGAGTTCTATATGCCTCACCTATCTGTATGTCTAATTCTTCCCTTCTGTTTGGGAAGTTTTCTGTCATTAATTCTGTGAAGAGCTTTTTTAGGTCATTTGCATTTTCTCCTGCTTTTTCATGAATTCCTATCAGTCTTATGTTATTTTTCTTTGCATCTTCTAGAAGTTGGATTGATTTCTCATGATCCCTTACTGTTTTTGAGAAATCTCTTTTTTTATGGTCACTGACTGCGATCCTATCTTCTATATCTGAAATTCTATCTTCGCAATCTTTTATTCT
>NW_022962017.1:0-263 GCF_012274545.1 Fukomys damarensis
TGTAGTGACACACACCTGTAATCCCAGCACTTGGGAGGCAGAGGCAGGAAGACCGTTGCAAGTCTGAGGCCAGCCTGTACCACATAGTTAGACTCTGTCTCAACGCCACCCACCCCCAATACTGTATGACAGTAAGGCCCTTCAGCAGTGTCGTGGGCAGGCTGTGAATATCAAAGTATAGTCTAGATCTCTCAAATTCAAAGAAGTTTCTTTTAAATTGATGAGATAACGCCAAGTGTTTAATTTGCTGCCTGATGCTTACT
>NW_022962018.1:0-245 GCF_012274545.1 Fukomys damarensis
CAGCTCTTAGCCCTTCTTACGGGAGGTGTCCTCCTTCAGACCCGGGATCTGTCCACGGCTCTTCCTGGGTCCTTTCCTGCTGCCACACGGCCTGGCCTCTCGCCATAGACCGTGCTCTCACTGCCTCCTGCAGCCCATCCATTATACACTCACGTACTCAACCTAATAAATAGCCCTGGCCACCTACGAACATAAATTGCATTTAGAAAGGGGCACAGTGGTTCAGCATCTTAAGCTGGCGTAAT
>NW_022962019.1:0-211 GCF_012274545.1 Fukomys damarensis
TCCGCTTTCTCCTTGCTGACCAGCTGCTGTCCCGAGTCTGTTGACTGCACCAGGTCCCAGGGGGTGGCTTGGGGTCCTCAGCATCCTTGGGGGGCAGGCAATGGTATTAACCAGAGCGCTGACTGGACAGAAACCACTTGGCTGTGCACTCCTCTTCCAAGTGGGAGCTCGCAGCTGGCCGCCTTCTTCCTGGGCCTACCTGAGCCCAGTC
>NW_022962020.1:0-207 GCF_012274545.1 Fukomys damarensis
CCTTTGTTTTATTTCAACGTGAGTCATCCCAGATACTTTTCCTGGTAGACTTTGCTGAATGCATTTAAAGGCAGAACTAGTGGTTATAACAACCTTAGGCTAAGGATTAGAGTTGGCATAAGCAAGAGACAGATCGAAAGTATTGGAATGGAAGAGCTTGAGGGAAAAGGCACATGGGGAAGGGGGCTTCTAAATGCTAGACACGCA
>NW_022962021.1:0-4840 GCF_012274545.1 Fukomys damarensis
AAAAAAAAAAAAAAAAAAAAAAAAAAAAAAAAAAAAAAAAACCCAAAACCAAAACCCAAAACAAAACCCAAAGCAAGCAAACAAACAAAAAACAAACAGAAAGGAGACCTGAGAGAACAACTGGTGAAGAAAAAGGAAAATCAGAAAAAGCAATATCCTCAGAGGCAAGAGAATGAAAGTAAAAAATGAAATGACAATGATAGCATCAGTTGTGTAGAATGCTGCTGGCCAATTATGAGTGCAAATTGGCTACTGGAAGGAAAGTGAACTTGACATGAACTGTTTTTGAAATACTGGGACTCAAGTCTCCTGAGACAAGGTTAGGAGGGAAGTGGATACATAGTGGAGAGCAGAAGTCTCCAGAAGAAATATAACGTGAGCTGTGCAAGTTACTTGGAAATTTATTTTATTCCACTGCCCCTCAAGCCCTACCCACTCCCCATGTACAAAAACTTTGTTTTCATTTTTTCCTTCTATTTTCACTTTTTTCTTGTTCCTTCCTTTTCTCCCTCCCTCCTTCCTGTTTTCTTCCCATTTCCCAATATCCACTATACATCTCAGTCCTTATTTCCATATTCACTTTTTCACACCAGAGAAACAATGCTGTATTTAATCTTGTGTGTCCGACTTATTTCACGTAAGAGTATGGTCTCAAGGTCCATCTATTTAGCTAGAAATGTCTAAAGCTCTTCCTTCTTTATGACAGAGCAGTACTCCACTGTATAAAAAAGACCTATATCTTCTTTATCCACTCATTAGTTGATGGGCATTTGGGCTGCTTCCAAGATTTAGCTATTATAAACTGTGCAGCTAGAAATGTAGGTGCGCCTATATCACTGTGGTGTACGTGCTTTTCATTATTTTGGGAAGATAACAAGAAGTATAGCTGGGTCAATTAGAACCTCTAGTTTTGGTTTTTGAGAAATATTCACACTGATTTCCACAGTGGTTGAACAAGTCTACACTCCTACCAGCGTTCCTTTTTCCCCCACATCCTTTCCAGCATTTGTTATTGGTTGATTTCTTGATAGCAGCAATTTTTTTATGGAGTGAGGTAGAATCTCAGCATTGTTTTAAAGTGCATCTCTCAAACGACCAGTGATGTTGAACATTTTTTTTCATGTATTTATCTGCCATCTCTAATTCTTCATCTGAGAAGGGTCTTTTCATTGTAGATGCCCATTTTTGCACTGGGTCTTCAAATTTGGGGGGTTTGATTTTTTTAGTTCTGTATATATTCTAGATAACAGTCTCTGACCTGCATAGCTGGTAAACCTGAAATTTTCTATAGCTCCATTAAAAAAGTAAAAGAAATCTGGTGAAATTAAATTTCGATAATATGTATTATGTTGGGCTTGGTGGTGCATGACTGTAATCCTAGCACTTGGGAGGCAGGAGCATTGCCACAAGTCTGAGGCCAGCCAGGGGGCTACACAGTGAGTTCAAGGCCAACCTGCACTACAAAGCAAGACCCTGTCTCAATAAAACCAAAGACCAAAAAAACTAATGTTATTTAACACTATATAAAACAGTATTATCATACATGTAATGAATATGAAAGTGTTGAGATATTTGATGCACTAAGTCTGGTGTGTATTTTATACTTAAAGTTACATCCTTTTTGACTTACCACCTTTCAAATGCTCACTAGCTAAATGTGGTCGATGGCTATAGTATTGGCCAATGCAGGTCTAGATTATAATTTGGAAGAATTCTGCAGAGAAAATGAACCCTGTAATTTGGTAAGGCAGCTATTATTACTGACAATGCAGCCGAGGGCTGCATGCTGTTGGCTAGGACCTGACTTAACATGGACAAACAACATGACAATGGCCATCTGATAAGCATGGCCTTCATTGGAAAAATCATGTAGCTGGCTCTCCAGCACCTTTCTGGAGGTCCTGGGATTTCGGTATTAGTTGAGGTCAGAACTGGGGATGAGCAATCCTTGGGGCCATGACATCAAGCCACTGATCTCTCAAAGAGCCCCGTGGGTATACCAGGTAGCCCTAGCTGTAACCACACAGCTTACTCCTGCTGTATGGTCTTTTGAGAACTCATGGCCATGGATGAAACCAGGGATGAAAATCCTTGCCAGGAACTATACTATCAAACTCTTGTTTCATAACTTCAAAGTATCTTTGAAGGCAGTAAGAGAGGGGAAAAAGCTCTTTGGTACTATCAATTCCTTTTAAGGTAGCATTTAACGGAGTAATATGGTACTCTCAATCTTTATTTTTTGAGAGTTGGTCTGTCCTCTCATGGTTATTACACATGTGTTTCTTCTGATATCCCCAGATGAAAGTAATAACCCAACCAGAAGATTTTAAAAGCGGGCAATTCTTAAGAGTATTTATACATTCATTCATTCTTAGGGCACACTCCAAATGTTGTTTCTCAGTTCCTCATGATCATATCTGCTGTGAACAATACATTCAGAGCTGATGGAGTCAGGGTGATGCAGAGCACACGTGACGGGGGTGGAGTGGGGGTGGAATCTGAGGTCTCCCACTCACTCCTGGCTTGTGTCAGGGCCAGTTTCTCAATCCCCTGTGGCTTGGTTTCTCATCTATATTTCACTAGTGCTTAGGAAATTGAAATGCAGTGAGGTATAGAAAGTACATTTTGCAAACTGGAAAGTGATGAACAAATTTTCTTGTCATTACTCACAAAGAAAACCTGATGCCTTTACAAACCATGTGGAGCTGGTGAAGAGGAAAAGATGCCTTGCTTTCCTAGAGAACTTAAATGATTCCAAAGGTCCTCTTGTCAACACCTCAGCTGGGCCTCAGTGAGTATTAGCAGGGATAGTATCGTTACTGTTGGACAGGGGAAAAGAATGAGACCTATAAAGAGTAAGACTGGTCTAAGTCCACATACTTAGCTCAGGGCAGCACTGGGTCTGGGAGGCTGCCATGTGCACTACTCTCTCTTCTCTGCCTGGTACCCACACATCCTCTGCTGTCATGGTCAATGAGTGAGTTGTAGAAGAGTATAGGGCTCTAGACCTCTCTTGGTCATGATCTGGCTGAGAGATGTGGAAAATTGATTTATCTTCTGAGTATTAGTTTCCTATTCTATAAAAAAGGGGAAAAGGTGAAAATAATATCTGTACAGTGGGTAGTCATTCATTTCCTGGAAACAATATTCAGATTTTATTCTAAGAATGACATCTGAACCCCTATCTAATGTCTATGCATTTCAGGAGTCATTGTCTTCATACCTGACTCCAGAAATAGGCCTGTGACTCAGTCTAGGTAGGGAAACTTATAGCTACCAGGACCAGCCACCACACACAAGATCAAAATGAAGTCAACACCATGGAAGACAGAGCCAGCAGTGTTGAGAAAATGGGTCTTAAGGATATTCTTTGTGCTTGTGATCGAGCTGTATCTGATGTTTGGGGACATGAGCTAAAGCCATTCTGGTCCACCTGTCCCTTGGATATGAAAAGGTTCAAAACTGATACAATCTTCTCAGATTTGTTGCACTGAATATGTTATTGTATGTGATAGCATTCTGCAAACAAAGTCTTTTTCAAACAAAGTAAAAGTATAATATGTCAGCTTATTTGGGGATCATAGAATGTTGTAGCATAATTTTGGAACTACTTTCAGTTTCTTATGACCTGATTATCAAAAGGAAGGAAGAAATTGCTCTTGTATATTAGTGTGATGCCAAAAGATTTTTAGGAGCATTGGGGCTCTGAAATTTGACATAATGTGAAGGCTGAGTTACGGAGAAACAGCTCAAAGAAAACAAGAATATGAGAATGACCACAAAATGAGGAAGAAGTGGTCTTTCCCAAATTTCACCTCTAATCGTTTCTTCAACTATTTGATAGCAAGTTAAAGAAGTGAAAAGAGAAAAAACAGGTGGGAAAGAGTAGCATAGGACAATGAAAACAAAAGAGATGATTCAAGTACATGTACACTCGAACTGAAGTAATAGGGGTGAAATAAAAGGAAAGAGGGAATTGATGAATTCCAGTGCACTGAAGATAAAGATAAGGATGGTGATGATGGACATGTGCTATGGAGACACCAGTGACGGTGAATCTTCAGAGATGGAGTGCCCAAACTGCAACCCAAAGCCTACTTACTTATTGCAAAGTGACAACACCGCAATAAAACCTGAACACTGAGATTTTAGTTTCAAAAAACTCATGTTAATGGCTTTTGTCTTAAAAGAAAAACACAACAACACGTGTACATTAAGTTTGCCACCACTGGCATAGTCAAAGCACTTGGTATGGGACCAGCACCTGATAAGTGGGCTTCCACATGCCCATGTGACAGGTATGTTCTTCCCTATTTCAGAGAGGAGGAAACTGATACTGTAGGAGGACAAGTTGTCTGCCCAGTTCCCACAGTGAGGGGCAAGCCTGTGGCTTCCACACATCTCTGACCCCCCGTCCTTCCTCTGAGGGATTCCAAGGATTGGGTCTCTATGGGTACTAAAGCCACGGTTGCCAATGATGCTGCCAGTCAGGATAGCTGTTAATAATCTAGTTTTTTTTTTTTTTTGGTACCAGTGATCGAACTCGGAATCTTGCACTTGCGAGGCAGGAGGTGACACCACTGAGCTAAATCCCTGGCCCAATCTAGTTTTTATCTTCAAAATAATTTTAAAAGATTTTATTTTTCTTATGAATTGATGACTCTGAAATCATTGTATATAGATCCAGAAAGTACCAATAACTAGGTGGAAAAAAGGTTAACCCAAAAAATGAAATAGGTGAAAAAAAAATTCAGGAAGTTATTTTGTAGGAAGTACAAGTTACACAGGGAGTTTCCAGTTCATATCCAGCTACTCTTTTTTTTTTTTTTTTTTTTTTTTT
>NW_022962022.1:0-998 GCF_012274545.1 Fukomys damarensis
TATGGAAACTTAGATATGTTTCCATGCGCGTGTGTGGACATTTTCCTAGCTGGCATCCTAGGATAGCTCCCTTAAAATCTCTGAATCTGAGTATCTCACCCACAAAGTGTCATGGTCTATAGCTACCTGAAAAGACTACACTTAGGGTCGAATTCCCCTGAGTCCAACACAAAACTGGACAGGTTCTCAGAGACTGTGTGTGAGGAGAAACACTGATTTCGTGCCTGCGTCTCTCCTCTCCTCTGGGTCCTGCCCCTAGGCCTCTGCTTCTCAAGGTCAGGGCTCTGCGCTGAGTCTTCCTGCCCACCTCTTCCTCCATGGTAAACGTTGGCTCCACTGACGGATGAATTCCACATTTTGACGGGAATATAAGAAAATCAAAGTAAGTTTAAATGCTTAAACATGCTTCCCAGAGTTTACTTACAGTCATTTCACTAAACAATAACAGGATAAAAATAATAAAAATAGGAGATTTTTTTATCAAAGAAAATGTTCATGTTTACAAGTGAAACAAATAACCTGAGGGCCGGGCCTGCGTCCTGCCTGGCATACTGTCAGGATGCTGTTCACCCACCAGGAAATAGCGTTGTATTCTAATGTTGCCCATGGGGGCTCCAATAGGCAGGGAGACGCAGAAGGGCACTCATGGGATGCACTGCCCGTGCCGGGCCCAATGTGGCATTTGAGCATATTTCACTTCTTAATAAAAAAAACGAGTTACAGAAGAGAAACAGAATAACCTTAGCCTACTCTGCTGCTCTCACATTGATTCTAAAAATCTTCTGAAACCCATGTCTTCTATTAAATTTCTCTTTGCAAATTAGCACAGATCAAATGATGACGGAATATAAGTTGCTCCAGCATGGCTCAAAATACTGCCTTAAAACATGTTTGGAAATCCATTACTGGAATAACTTTAGTAACTGAGTTTTGAGGCGTTTCCATGACAGTACAGATGAGTGAGGTGAAGTCTGGGATTTCACCTTTTCCAAGGCACA
>NW_022962023.1:0-205 GCF_012274545.1 Fukomys damarensis
AGGGTTTACAGCTGGGGAAGCACCCCTTCAGTCTCTGCTAAGTCAGCAGAGCCAGGTGGAGCACGGCGAGGCTGGGGCAGGTGCAGGTGGCCTTACCCCCACCCCACATGCAAAGTGGAAACGTGAGAAGAACGCAGTCCCAGACTCCAAGGGCCATGGTTTTAATATTTCTCCCTCCCCCTGCGTATTCATATTTGCCTGTATT
>NW_022962024.1:0-513 GCF_012274545.1 Fukomys damarensis
CTCTTGTTATGAGGACTGAATGAGATCACACAAGTGCTCAGACCACAACTTGCATACAGTAATGAGTTAGCCATTCTTACATTCATAAGCCGAGGTGTTAGGAGGTGCTGATATCCTGAGATTCATTAGCTACATCAATCTAGGAGCAGAAGGCCTTGCAAAAGGCAGTTAAATGTTTCAAGTAAGGTTCTTCAAACTGTTTTATATTCTATTTTAGTTGTAAAATTAAACTAGAAATAAGGACAGGTAAATGAAGCCAGCATAGAGAACTACAGGATTAAATGACTCAGCTCCTGAGCGAGGCAAGTAAAGCTTACAACAAAAAGGTAAAATGAAGTTCTTGTGATACTCTTGGGAAAAATCAAGTGCCTAAATTTTCCTGTCCCGTGTGTGACAGGGCTGGGTAGTTTATTGTGCTTGAGCTTTGCCTTTCTTTTTAATACAGTGTGTCAATATTCCCATTTGTTTTTAATCTGAGATATTTTGGTTCCTCTCTTTAATATTTATTGGCAA
>NW_022962025.1:0-238 GCF_012274545.1 Fukomys damarensis
TAATTGTAACAAACCTTTTCTTACCTAAGTATTTGTGCTTTCTTCTGTGCAGAAAAGGGATAAATGAAAAATTAGTTTTGAGAGTAAGGAAAGGTATCAACAAACTAAACTCTTGAGAGGATTGAAATAGGTGCATGGGCTTATGGGTACTAGAATTAGCTGGAGCTACAGCAGAAAGCAGAATTTTAAGTGTAGCATTCTCACGATGTCTGTGAATTGGTTAATCCATCAAATGCTA
>NW_022962026.1:0-329 GCF_012274545.1 Fukomys damarensis
TAAGTGACCTTTTATCTTTGTGGTCATCTGCTCCAAGTTCGATTAAACGCATAATTGTGTCTGTCTCAGTGTGGATGTAGTATGAAGAGATACCCGTGGCCCAGCCTCTGCCCTTGGGGGCTGTAGTCTATGCCAGAGGCATCGGTGTGGGCAAACTTGTACAGGGCCTGTAGGCAGCAGGAGGAAAACAATAACCTAATGTGAGTCTACAGTAAAGTATTTACAAGGCGGTGCAAGGTACGTGCGTTTTAGAGGTGGGACAGCATGAACAACTCTTGCCAAGCTGCCTGGGCAAATCTCCACAGTGCCAGATCACAGGAGCGCATTTT
>NW_022962027.1:0-435 GCF_012274545.1 Fukomys damarensis
AAGGGACCAATAGACCCAAGAAGGAAAAATGAATGTCCCTAACTGCACCATGCTAATATGTGAAGGTGTTTCACTTGCGGCAAATGAACATTCAAGTTGGACCCTACCACCACTCTTAGCAGAAGCAGGGCCATCTGAGGAAAACAAGGCTACCTGTGAGCTGGGTCCCTCACCTGAGAAACAGTGTCCTGCTCATGTTGGTTATAGGACTTGCAGGAGGACCTTCTCAAAAGTTGGAGCTGCAATAATGCTCCATGGCCCAGGATGGGGCCCCCTTGCCCCTTCTCATCACAGAAGCTTCCAACTAGTAGCACAGTCCTTGTTACCAGCCATTCCAAGGACCTAACCCTTGCAACATGATTGCGGAGGTGTGTACCAAGATTTCACTGCAAATTCAAGGCTGGGGGAGCACACCTGCGACTACTGAAGGAATCT
>NW_022962028.1:0-216 GCF_012274545.1 Fukomys damarensis
CACTTATCCTTATATAGAATTCTTTTTCCCTGCTTGGGAAGTTTTCTGTGATTACTTCTAAAAAATTTTTTATGTCTTTTGTGCTATCTCCTATCCTTCATTGACTCCAATCCATCTTAACATATTCTTTTTTTGCATCATGTAGTGGCTGTTGAATTGATTTCCCATGGTCTCTTGCTATTTTTAAGAAATCTTTCTTTTTGTGTTTGCTAACTG
>NW_022962029.1:0-218 GCF_012274545.1 Fukomys damarensis
AGGCTGCTTTTATCACTTACATTAGGTTTATTGTTTTTGTTGTCTTATTAACTTTTAAAAAAAAACCCTCAGCTAAGTGATAAAATTAGCCTTTTAACAAGGCACATGCCTGTAATCCCAGCATTCAAGAGGTTGAGGCAGGAGGATTGCTACACAGTGACTATGTAGCCTACAGTCTAGACTACATAGTGAGTTCAAGGCCAGCCTGAACTACGGAG
>NW_022962030.1:0-292 GCF_012274545.1 Fukomys damarensis
GCAGAGTATGAATTTCTAGTATAGGATCTCAATGGTAAGAAGGCAGTGGTCACACTTGTAAGAAGATGCTTGTGACTTACAGCTGCTGCATGACCTTGGGAAAACCTTGTTTCCAGTTATAGCTGAAATGTTTCAAGTATACCAAAACTTAAAGAATTGTATCGTAGGAGTCATTGCTTTCCATCTAAGTACCATACATATGTCTACTCATTCCTCTGTTTATTCTTGCCTATGTTTCTTTCTTTCTTTCTTTCTTTCTTTCTTTCTTTCTTTCTTTCTTTCTTTCTTTCTT
>NW_022962031.1:0-202 GCF_012274545.1 Fukomys damarensis
TTTGGAAACTTGCTGCTGCATTGGTAGAAATATGTTTATGGTCAAATGTCAAAATTACTAGCCTTAGTTTCAATATCGTTGGCATAGGGGCCTCTAATATAATGTCTTGTGTTAATGCTCCTTATCTGTTATTAGTAGGAAATATAGAGATTGTTTATGAAACTGATAATGAATATAACAGCTATTTTAATTGTAAATTGAC
>NW_022962032.1:0-278 GCF_012274545.1 Fukomys damarensis
ATCTAGTGTTCTACCTACTAAACAATACAACAGTACATGGAGGTTTCTTCAAAATAGACCACAGAGTGCACAAAACAAGCTTACATGGATATAAAGAATCAAAATTATCATATCTTAGCATACCAAAACTAGAAATTAACTGTATGATCAGATCAAAGTGCACTGAAATTAAAAATCAATCACAAAGGAAGGCACAGAAATTTTACAAACACCATCTCTGTTTGAGGAATTTGACTCTGTGTTATCAATCTGCAACAAAATGTGGAACAACTTCTACT
>NW_022962033.1:0-239 GCF_012274545.1 Fukomys damarensis
TAATAAGTGAAAAAAAGGTTACAAAGTAAAATTATCCCATCCACAGAGTTTTCAAATACAGTACAGTTAAAATGATAAGCATAAAAGTTTAGATATACATGAAATCTCATAGATTATCTTCAATTAGAACATGAATAAAATACAGAATCATTGCAATACACTAAAAACAGAAAATACTAATTTTCCAATTACTTCATCTATACAGATATAATTAATTTGCTTATTTTCTATTTTTATAC
>NW_022962034.1:0-508 GCF_012274545.1 Fukomys damarensis
CAGAGGACACAAGTACAAAAGATCATAACAGCTGACAATTTTGTGGTAAAGAAGGAGATCAACATGTCAAGCATATTCTCCTTTAAATTTCAGCTCCTAGAATAGTATCTGCACAGTATGTTCTCCCATGTTAGTTACATACATGTTTGTTACTAAGAAATATGTCAGTTGTGATGTTTGGCTATCTCCAATCTTTTAGGGGGAAATGTCTCTACCAGTGGTCCCAGTGAATGGCCACCTGGTCTGGAGAGTGACGTGCTTCAAAGGTGACTGACTAGAAAAATCTCTTTCACCTATCAGATTTACTGTAGAAATCTGAGTCAGGAAACAAAGAAAGAATTATTAGGAAATTGTAAAGCCTGTATCTAAAAGATCATGAAACAGACTTGGCCTGGGGACAGTGTGACAGGGAGTAGGAAGGGGAGAAACCAGAAGCCAATAGAGGCAGGCAGGTGGAAGTGAGAAGGAAAGAAACCTTCCTCTTCTGGGTAGCTGGGAAGCACAGCAG
>NW_022962035.1:0-281 GCF_012274545.1 Fukomys damarensis
TATATTTAAGGAGAACAATGCATTTGGAGAATATCAATAAGTAAAGGATCTTTGTGAACTATCGCAAGGTCATTGATTACTTTTAGACATATTCCTAAGCATGAATGTGTGAGCAATGTCTGCAAAGCCAATAAAGATGAGCTTGCGTATGATTCTGGTGAGGCAGGTATTGTTTTCAGGTGCCTCCGGCTCTCATTTGCAGACCCGTTCCATGACAGCATCCTCGCCTGCCAAGTGTTCAGGGCCAAGAATTTTCTACTGCAGACTGAGCGGCCTCCCTT
>NW_022962036.1:0-216 GCF_012274545.1 Fukomys damarensis
CACACCTATTAGGACAATCAAGAGTCAAGCTGAAAGAATACTGACAAGGCAGTGGAGAAAAACCGAAAATATTGTACACTATTGGTGAAAATACGAAATTGATACCTTCGTCTTTGGAAAACAATACGATTTCTCGAAAGCGTGAAACACGGCTCTACCGCACGATCAAGGGATACCACTAATGGTCGGTCATACATCTAAAGACCTGTAGTCACT
>NW_022962037.1:0-289 GCF_012274545.1 Fukomys damarensis
TGACGTTTGCATATTGAGGGTTTATGTTCCTGGTGTGATGTCCCAGCTGCACCTGTTGTTTGCAACCCAGGACATGGACATTTTCCAGATATGGCCTCACCTGAGATGTAGCCAGATGCTCCCTGTTGGACCTCAGATTCCAGCAAACTCTGAAAGGTTTTGTAGGTCTTCTTCTGTTTCCTTCTTTTCTGCTATTCAGTGTTCAGTCACGATTGTGCAAATGTCATTTATAATTACTGATCTTAGAACCTGACTCAAGTAAGAGTTCAGATTTGGCCACTGAAGGTGC
>NW_022962038.1:0-1678 GCF_012274545.1 Fukomys damarensis
GCTCTTTTTTGGAAAGAACCCAGGTATTCTTGTCTCAGGTCTACTTACTTCTTTTACTAGAAAATCATCTTGAGGTACAGCAGTTCAGAGTCTTAAGATATTCCCTTTGAACCATCAGGGCTGTAGGTAGTTAATTAATCCCCTGGGAAGTGGGTGTTGACACTAAGGTAGAGAGACTGGTCCTGCCCTGGCATCTAAGGTCAGTTGTTCTTCAGGATACATTCTAGAAAAATCTTCAGAAACTTTAAATCTACGAGGCCATGCTATATCTCAAGCACTACTGAAGAAGGCCTCCAGAGTCCCAGAGGAGAGGGGAGAGATGGCTTCTCGTTCAAGGAATCTGCTGATCTAGGGAGGTACAGACTTCTCAGTGGGACCAAGGTCTGAGCAGGACCACAGGGGAGAGGGTCACAGTGAGCTCACCCTCCCACGCTGTGCCTAAGTGTAGAGACTTTCTTTAACAAAGTTCCAGTTTCCCCCATGATAACTGTGTTCTGTTTTTGCTTCTTGTTTCCAGGGCTTTGGCCTGGCCTGCTGAGAACTGAGTGCTAGGTGTGATCCCGTGAGGCCTGACTAGAGTGATTCTGGTGACCGGGAAGAGGCTGCTGTGAGTATCACGGTAAGAATGAAGTCTAGACACGAAGAGGCTCCCGTCTGGAAAGTGTGAATCACTGGGATTATTCTCAGAGCAGACGGTGCCTGTCCTGGGCAGGCTCTCTTGTCCCAACAGGGCTTCCCCGGGCCGGCCCTTCAGCTCTGTTACAGGGCCAAGACCCATCACCGCATCTGAAGTGCATCTGGGATGAACTGTTACCCTGGGAGCCAGCTCTTGAGCACAGCCTCCTCCTTTGTTTCCCTTCGTCCCTGGGAGGGTCAGTGGGAGGGTCTCTGCTTGAGGACACATGTATATTTACCACACCAGCTCTCCTCCGTACCGCGCGTCTCTGCTGGATACCCTCACCCACACTCTGAGCCCAGCTCTGACCGTTGTGGCCACGGAGCCATTCTGTCCTCTATATTTAAATTCTTCTGGCCTTCCAGACAGATTGTCTATCCTTACCTTTTCTTTTCAACTTCAGTTTTGATTTAGTTTCATGTCCCAAGTCTGCCCCAGGAGGTTGGGTCAGGTCTCTCTGTTTCTCTGTGCTCCCTCGTGACTCCCAGGACATAGCACGGACTTCTCTGTGTCCTTTCTCCTCCGGAATATTTGCTGATCACGTTCACGATTACGCACTGTCTTCATACGTTACCAGAACCAGGGGTTCTGAACCTTTGAAGAGTAACTACGAGCCAGGCACCCTGGCACCTACCTGAATCCCAGCACTCCGGAAGGCTGAGGCAGCAGAATCACAAGTTTGAATCCAGCCTTAGTGACTTAGCACATCCTTGTCTCAAAACAAGAGCTGAGGGTGTATCTCAGGGCAAAGGCCCTGGGCCCAGTCCCCAGGACCATGCAGAGAGGTTCTTCCGAGCTACTCTGAATGGCAGATTTCAGACATGGCTCCTTACCAGGTTCTACCTTTGATAGCCACTTTGTGGATTTGCCCCTAGAAATGCAAAATTAATGTGAGAAACACCTCCTCCAACAGTCCCTGTGCATCCAAACAGAAAGTCTTCCTCCTTTTCATGTCCTTCTTATGATGTTTGGCAGCTGATAAAAGTGCACCTCACAAAGTCC
>NW_022962039.1:0-265 GCF_012274545.1 Fukomys damarensis
CTCAGGTATTGAATGAGACAGACAAGAAAAGTATCCATACTTTGGAGCCTTCTGCTGGTTCCATTGAATTTAGTCCTTTGCTCATTCAATCTCTTCATTACTTGTCTCCCTGAAAACTGTTATTACCAGCTTAGTTACTTTAACTTTTTATTTTGAGGACAAGTAATTCTTATCTTGTTCTATATCGTATTTTATTCAGCAGGCAGTGAAAGGATATTTCTTTAGATCTGCACTCAAGGACAAACAGAATCACAAATGTGCAAGA
>NW_022962040.1:0-283 GCF_012274545.1 Fukomys damarensis
GTGGTAGTCATTAATGTATCACCTTTAACCCATGTGAATTAAATTAATATCAAGAAGTATCCCATAATATGTTTGCAGGGAATATGCTTTTCAATATAGCATCTTTACCATTTAGGATGGGGTGTTAGACTGAGTTAGGATGAGAGGAGTAGATAAGTGAAAGAACTGGAGCAGGTTTGAAGTGAATCCAGAGGATGTAGAATTACCTTACTATCTTTACAAAGCTATTAACTTCAGGGGGGATAGAGATAGTGCAGGAATAAGGACAGGAATATATCCCCTT
>NW_022962040.1:551-859 GCF_012274545.1 Fukomys damarensis
TGTCTCTGTTCTCATATTATACCACATGTACAGCCATATGCAGAACTGAATCCCCTGGTCTCGGCTAGCCAATGGCAGTTTCCCACGACTGAGACTGAACTCAGTCCACAAGGCCTAACTTGAGTTTCCCAACCTTCAGGGTTGAACTCCACTTAGTTCTATTGCAGGTTTCCCCTGCCCTTTCTTTAAAGATGTTCAAAGATGGGAGCTCAGAAAACTACCCTTCATAAGAACCTATGCCTCTTCAGAGTTGGTCCAAGGACTGGCCCAATCAGGAGATTTGAGAATGGGGGTGGGGGTCGTGGGGG
>NW_022962041.1:0-2455 GCF_012274545.1 Fukomys damarensis
ACAAATGCACCAATTAAATGTTTGGAAACTGAAAGAATATTAATTAATGAGTTAAAACTTGCAATTTGATTTTTTTGTAAAACCTTTCTTATGTCTAGAAGAGCTCAGTTGTAGGTTCTTCAGCATTGAACACGACATTTAGAGCTGCAGACATTTGTAGGCAGCGTCGGGCTGGTCTCATGAACTTGGTTGTTGCCTCTTAAACTTTAAAATCTGGCTGTAGCATTTGAAAATTGAATCGATGGTTATCTAGTATCAACAAATGGTAAAAATAAACATAAGCTAATTTAAGAGTTACACTTGAAAAATGTATAATGACTCCCTTGCCTGGGAGGACATTGCATGTCCTTGGCCCTTAATTTATTTGTTTTTCCTAATGAGTGACCAATCTGTAGCCTGCATTGGGACACTAACATATAATTTGGTCTTTGTGCTCCAATCTTAAGTATGTACTCTGTTTGAATTGTATTAAACATTATATTTTATTTGCAAATGTTAATGTATAAAACAATAGGGTCCCATTGAATCTCTTGTTAATGTAGCCTGCCATAACATTGTTGAGGTGTAGATAGGGATTCATCTCGTTAACCTCCCAGAGCTCTGGAGACTTGGGACAGGAAGGAGTTTTATTTATCTTTGCAGAGTCCAGCTTCCTGCTCTTCTCCAGGGGAGGTTTGGCACCCAAAGGAACCATTTCAGTTGTTACTTTTGATGTTTCTACAAGGATATTTGTTATTCGCCCCCAAAGAAAACATAAAGATATTGTAAAAGATTTATCTATAGCTGTAGCTTTTTGTATTACATAGCTATAGTTGATGTGAAGAAACAAGAGTTTTAGCAGGTATATGCATCTGAGGAGGTGGGGGTGTTGTATTGCTCTCCTCTTCGGGAGGGCTGAAATACCAGATGCTCAGAAAAAACAGGGAGGGTCTCCAAAAGAGCAGGTGGGTGACAGAATAGTGTCAGGAGTGGTTAATGCTCAAATGAAACACTCCCCATTCTCAGGAGTTGACTAAAAGTTGCAAACATTAATTGTGATCTCACACTGTGGCACAGATACTGTAGCCACTTTGGCAATCATAACTATGGGTGGGAATGTCACAGGAAAGACAGAAGTTACCACAAGTGCCATTTTAACTAAGGTCATAGCAATTTTACTTTGAGAAGAGTTAAAAGGAGCTAAAACCAAGTGAATCACACTATGAGAAAGTAAAGTTTGAGATGAAGAAGGATCTCCCCTCCAGTGGACATTATGAAGAGGAATTTCTGTGGGCTTCCAAATTTCCCAGTCTACTATCTCAGACTTAGGAAAAGAAAGGACTCATGGGCCAGGAAATTAGCTCAGTGGCGCTGCTGCCTGCCTCTCCAGCACAAGGTCCCAAGTTCAATCCCTAGTACATAAAAGAAAAAAGGAAAAGGAAAAGAAAAGAAGGGACATATTTATAGATGTCCAGTAGCATATTAACAACAGTACTTTCGGGTATATAGGAAGCCTGCTTTATCAGGGTCTGCAGTACTGAGACATATGGGCTTCATTCTTTTGATAAGATCTGAACCATATTTTTAGCACTACTTAGAAAAGACAGCAATTGGAAAGATTGTTCAAGACTGGGCTTACCTCACCCTGTGTCAAAGTCCAGAATTATTTCGTGAGAGCTGAACATCATCAAGAATTCTGTGATTGTCTTGCAGGAGGAGTCACCCATGAATTCTACCCACATCCATACTGGGGGCTAAGTAGGGTAATGGGACATTGACAAAGACTCCTGCAGTGGACCTGACCTCCTGCAAACAGTGCAATATCCATGGAATTGGAAATCCACATTTAAAAGAAACACAGAGAGGTAAGAGAAACTGAGAATTGGGCTAACCTAAGATGTTGTAGGCAGCAAAGACAAATACCTCAAGGATATCCAGGGTTCTAATTTTTACAAGCATGGTAAGAACAGATCTGGGCAGGCTGTGGGACACTGACGGAAAGTATCAAGCAGGCAGGACTATAGAATGAGTGCACAAGCATATACTTGTTAAATAGAATAAAGGCTAATTCCAAGGGGAAGAATGTAGTTGGAGCTGAGTTGACCTTGGCTGGAAGTGAACTTAGCTGAATGAACCACTTCCAATGTAACACAGCTGAATTATGGGAGAGCAAAAAGCTTGTGCCACTATAGCATGCTAATGCTCGCCAGAGGTAACTGCTACAATGATGGTTGTGATTCAGGGCATAAATAACTTCATATTTGCCTATTCTTGTCTAAGAAAAGAAAGAAATCATTTGAAAGCAACCTTTCTTTCAACAGAAGCCATCTATCTGACCCATAATACAATCACCTCCCATGCATGTGAGGCTTTGGGACCTAAACCCTATCACAGCTACCACCACAAGGATGACAAGTAGGATGATTTTAACAAGATTATCACGACATAACCAGTATACCCATACTCCTAAGTAATC
>NW_022962042.1:0-734 GCF_012274545.1 Fukomys damarensis
ACTGTCAGAATGGATTAAGAAGCAAAATTCAACAATATGTTGTATACAAGAAACACACCTAGTTCAAAAAGAAGCCCATAGACTGACAATGAAAGGTTGGAAAAAACTTCTCCATGTGACAGGAGCCCAGAAAAAAAAACAGGTGTAGCAATCTTATCTGCAGACAAAGTAAATTTCAAACAAAAACTGATTGAAAGAGACAAAGAAGGCCACTACATCCTTGTACAGGGAACAATTCAAGAGGAAGAAATGATAATCATAAATATCTATGCACCAAATATTAATGCCCTCAACTATGTAAAACAAATATTAAGAAACATACACACACATACACAAACACACACACAAAAAACAAATAAGCACTAATACAATTGTAGTGAGGGATCTAAATGCCCCATTTTCACAAATAAACAGATAATCTAGGCAAAAAATCTACAACAAAATATTAGAACTGAACCAAGCTTTTGAAAGCATGGACTTAATAGACATCTATACAGTGTTCCATCCCATAAAATCAGAATATACATTCCTTTCAGCTGCACATGGGTCACTCTCCAAGATAGACCACATACCAGCTCACAGAACAGGCTTGAATAAATTCAAAAAATTGAAGATATTCCCTATATATTATCAGATCAGAGTGCAATAAAGCTGGAGATCAATAGCATAATAAGCCATAGGAACTTCACAAACACATGGAAATTGAACAACACTCTCCTGAACAATCAATGGAT
>NW_022962043.1:0-229 GCF_012274545.1 Fukomys damarensis
TTTCCAAGTTTTGGCTTCGAAGGGGCTGACATGGGATGGTCATGGTCTGTAAATCCTGGCAAGATCTGGAAGAAACTGAAGGCTGAGTCCTGGAGGACTCCAATGGTGCCGGGAGAGAAAACACTGATGGACTATACATCCAGATGGTATAAGTTCATCTAATTTTACTTGCAAAAAGCAAGTAAAAATCTGGATAGAAATGGAGCAGAATAAAATCAAGGTAGAAAGT
>NW_022962044.1:0-246 GCF_012274545.1 Fukomys damarensis
GGCTGTGTCTGACTGGCCTTCTCAAGCAGGATGCTTTTCCTCTGGCTTGATGACAGTGTCCCTGCTTTCGGCAATAGACCCTCACCATATCCACGGAGCAGACAGCCATGAGGGCTGTCTCACTGGTAAGCTAAGTAGTGCCCAAAGTTTATGACATGCAGAAAGGTATGAGTCACGACTCTCGCAGCTCTTAAGGTGTTCTAGTCATTCTGTGCGAGGCAGCTAAGATGGAATGCAGGCTCACTG
>NW_022962045.1:0-1698 GCF_012274545.1 Fukomys damarensis
CTTTTTAAAAAAGTAAGAACCATTGTGAATTGTGCTCCTCCCTTTCTCCTCTTCCTCGCTCTCCTTCCTTTTCTTTTCTTTTCTTTTTTTTTTTTTTCTTTTTGAGACAGGGTCTCATTATGTAGTTGAGACTGACCTGGAACTCACTGTGTAGCCCAGGCTGGTCTCGAACTCAAACTCACAGCGATCCTCCTGCCTAAGCCTTCGGAGTGCTGGGATTACAGGTGTGCACCACCACGCCCAGCTTCTTCCTTTTCTTATTTCTATTCTTTTTTGTTATCCATACTGCAAACTCTGCATTTTAGTTGCATTGTTTGATTCACACAATATTATTGATGTGGTTGAATTTATACCTTCCATGTATTTTTTTTATACTCTATATCTCCATTACAGCTTTTTTTGCTTGGTTGAATATTTTATAGTGACACATTTTAATTCTTCCAATGATTTTTCTACCACATGTATATTACACTTATTTATTAATAGTTATTAAAACTTACTTATATAACTCATCAGAGTTTACCACAGATGTATACTAATTTAAGTTCAGCAGACTATAGAAATAGTGGTCTTATAAAATTCATTCTCTCTTCCCACTTTGTGTGCTATTATGGTCATTCACGTTGCATCTATATGTTATTTCTAGCAATATATTGTTATAATAATTATTTTATATAAATCTTATGTATTTATAAGAAATAGGAGAAAGAGGAGTAAGTACGTAGATAGTAAATGATATTGTACTTTTAATTTACCGCTTCTAGCTCTCTTGTTTATTTTGTTGTTGTGTGCTGCAATCCGGTATCATTTCTTTATTCAATTCGGCTTTCTTCCCACCTACCCCATTTATACTACTTTTGCCAAATAGAGTACATTTCTTTATGTTGAAGCTCCAACAATACTATTTAGAGAGATATGTGTCCATATACAGTTCTTTTCCTTAAATCAGTTACAGAGGTGTGGGCGACCCCTGGTTCCCGGCCCACCCTGGGGTGCCATATGTAGACAGCTCACCCTTGCTCTGGGACCCAGAGCCACTGCATTGTTCCTCCTTGACCCAAGAGTGAACAAGGATGAGTGAAAAAGAGACACGGAGTCAGAGCCACATGCCGGCAGCCAGGGGGCGCTCCTACCTCTAGCAGGCACAGGAGCCTGGAGCCTTTGGCTTGCCTCACTTCTATTCACCCAAAAGGGCACAACCAATCAAAGTAGAACAAGATTTACCTGTTTTCTGATACCATTCGTACATTCTCTGATAAGCAACTTAACCTCAGCTGTCTTAAATTTTCCCTGATATGCAATCACACTTGAGTGAAGCCCTTCTCTTCTGTGCTCACAGAAGAGGCTGATTAGGCCTTAATTCTCCTCTGGTCCTGAACACAAAAGTAGGAATTTCTTGATTTGCATTGTACTACCAATGAGATTTGGCCCATCCCTAAAAATAAATCTCTTTTTTTTCTGTTGTTCCCATTGAATATAAAACATTGCTATTTTAGTCTACATTTTTAACTTTAGCTATTACCAATATGCTTTTGACTCATAAAACTAATATTCGAGTCCTAATTACTCTCGAGCTCCAGCACTGAATCTAAGCGTAGTTATTATTCTAGCTGAGCATTCCTGGCACTCAGAATTTTTCAGCCGAAAATGTATTTTCAGATATGTTCATCCTGTTTTCTTGCTCACCATTCACTAGTC
>NW_022962046.1:0-223 GCF_012274545.1 Fukomys damarensis
AGAGAGAAAACAGGAATGGCTTTTGCTTAATTTAACACAGACTTGTTGAGCCCCAAAGACAAGTCGCTCTTTAAAGTTGATCTGCCAGAATGTCTCCTCGGGCATAGAAATATGCTGGAAAAAGACATCTTGGGTAACTGGCGCCACCTCCACTACAGTGAAGTAGTTAGAAAAGCTTCAAGAATAATTTTAGGGTCTTTTATTTCGTGCCTGGCAGAGCATT
>NW_022962047.1:0-370 GCF_012274545.1 Fukomys damarensis
TTAACATACATTTTAAGACAGTAGGCCCAGACTTAGACTGATTAGCTCCCATGGTGTTTAATGTAGGTATTGAGCCCATAATCTATAAAATGGGGTAACTGAAGCAGGCCCCAGACATGATGTTCCTCGGAAAATATGGAGGAAGTGGGATGGAAAATACAATGGATTGACAAAAGGGCTGGAGCAAAAGGTGAGAAACTGAATCAAGATGCATCTTATTTGCCAACCAGACTGCTTTGGTCCCAAAACATGGAGAGAGCAGTATCCCTGGAGATCAAAGGTTTCTCCCTGCACAACCCATTGGTCCCAGTTCCAGCGATAACTTTTTGTACAGAATGTTCACCCTGAAGGTTGGAAAGATAAGCATCAG
>NW_022962048.1:0-212 GCF_012274545.1 Fukomys damarensis
CTCACCTGCCAATCATCAGGTAAGGAAATTCCACCCGTGTTACTCTCACCAATCCTAACCATATCCCTAACCTGCAACATGATTTCTAAATTTCAGTACAGAAGTACTTGAAATCCTAAACTATGGCTAACACTAAGACCAAAACTAAAGCTGATACTAACAATGAAAGCCACACTCCAGTACAGAAATTCAATGGCTATCACTCACACTAA
>NW_022962049.1:0-206 GCF_012274545.1 Fukomys damarensis
CTTCACCCCCTCCTCCCTTCCCTATTTACAAATACTTTATTTCCATTTTCTCATATTTTTTTTCTTTTAGCTTATTTCCTTTCCCCTACCTTTCCCGCTTCCCCTACACCTTTAGCCCCTTTCTTCCTATTTCACTTTGTCAGTTATACCATCATACAATTATAGTTTTTCATGCTATTTGGTATTTACACATGTGTGACTTATTT
>NW_022962050.1:0-302 GCF_012274545.1 Fukomys damarensis
TGGGAATTTGGAAAATGGAATAAGGTGATACCTGCAATTTCAAGTAGTTTTTCAAAGGAAACAGCTCTGAATGCTTTTTGTAGTTAAGCGTCAAGGACAGAAAACCGAGGTAAAAGATGCCAGTAATCATCAGCGAGCCTAAGGAAGTTTCTTGGTCCAACCTCTGGAGCTGCATTCACCCTTCATTATAGAATGGGACAGTCAGGAGATAGGACTCAGTAGAGTTTGTTAACAGTATAAACTACTTACTGAGATGTTACTTTGCCTGCATGTTTGCTTTTATAGGTAAGCCTGTGGCATCA
>NW_022962051.1:0-258 GCF_012274545.1 Fukomys damarensis
GAGAGAGAGAGAGAGAGAGAGAGAGAGAGAGAGAGAGAGAGAGAGAGGTGGCTATTTAATACAGGGGTGGAGGAGGCCACTTGGAGATACACCTGTTAAATCATAAATGATGTGGGCTGGTGGATGTGAGGAAGGCTACTTTTCATGTCTGTCTTCATGTAGAAGCAATGTCTGAAACTTTACCAATATGCGAAGGTGTGGTACTTGGGAAGGTTTGGAACAAATATTATAATAGGCAGGGATGACTTGAATAGTTTG
>NW_022962052.1:0-1343 GCF_012274545.1 Fukomys damarensis
GATGGCTCCTGCTTGGGAGGATAGTTGCAGTTCCTGTCACAGGGTCACTGTTCCCACTTTGGGGGACCTCATTGTGGTGGACTGTGCAGTTCTGCTGTTCCTGGAATCCAAGGTTGTAGGTTTAGGACAATGACTTGAGACTTCTAAACGTTGTTACAGGGATGCTTAGAACTGAACGTTGTAAAAGCTGCCAACTAGACAGGATTTCCAAATCCTGAAAATTAGTTACAATTGGTATTCTCATCTTGAAGGGGTTTGAGACAAACGAGACAAATTTAGGCTTAATAAACCTTGTCTTTAACTGGTTAATATGCCTATGTACAGACCTGAGTAGGAAATGAATCCAAAGTTTTAAGGTAATAAAACATATAAAATGAAGAGATGACAAGTTTTATCACACGTTTACCCACCCATTGGGTATCTGCAGAATCAGCCTCTAGGTCCCTATTACACTGGAAGAGGGAAATAAAAAAGAGAGGCAGAGGACAAAGAAGGGAAAGGTATCTGATTCCTCCCTTTTGTCCAAGGGCAGCCTCTGAGCTCCAGAAGCAGGAAAGACACTAGCTTCATTGACTTGAGTCTCTGGAGGAAGGCGCTGGGCCTTCCCAACATACTTGCTCACTGGCAAGTTATTTCTGGAAGACTCACAGGTGAGTAAACAGGGGGATGAATCAGGTCCTTAAACACAGAGAACAGTCTCCAAGTCAGTAGCCTGGGAGGTGGAGACAGGGGAGCTTTGTGCACCCTGAGCCCTGTGCAGTTTTGTCTCTGCAGTCTGCCCAGGTTCTGGAGACATGCAAGGGCTTCTCTCCACTCTTCTCTTCACAGAGCTGGCACAGGTAAGCTCTGCTTCTCTTTCCCTTTCAGAGACACTAGCTTTCCTTAGCTCTTCATGTCCAAAATAGAAAAGGAAGATAGTGGAGAGAAACTTTGTGAAAACACTTCATGAGAATCAGGGAGCCATTTTCTTCTCCAAGGAAGTTCTGCTGGAGTTCCTAAGCTTCAAGAGAGAAATGTGAAATTATTTTTCCTTTAAGCTAAATGCACTGAAGCCTGCTTCTGATACATTTGAACCGTCCACAAATTTTACTATGAATATATTTTATCTGAGCCTAACATGTACTGTCTGGGACATGGCCATGCTGGCTGCCTTGGTGGAACAAGTGTCCCTTCATTAGTGCTTCAGTCTAGGGCTCAGCTATGTTTTTCAACTTTCCACTTGCAAAATGTGCAAAGAACCCCTGATAAAATGGATTTTGGTAAGAACATTTTTTACTTAAGCCTGTTCTTACTTGAAAAGAGTACTTCAGAACAAAAATTAACATTTTAAAAAATAGTCTGTT
>NW_022962053.1:0-207 GCF_012274545.1 Fukomys damarensis
TAAAAACTGAAAGAAAAAAATGCATAAGGGCTATGCCCCAAAGTAATTCAGAAAATATTCTAAGCATTTATGCAAAAAGTAGGTATATGTGTTTTCACATCCATTCACTGTGAACTTTCACATGTGTTCTCCCACCTATAACCCTTCCACCAATTTCCAGTCCTATGTGAAGTGTGATCAACTTATGTAGTGAATGTTTAAGTTAAA
>NW_022962054.1:0-200 GCF_012274545.1 Fukomys damarensis
CCTTCCACATCTCTTTATTCTGCTTTTATCACTACACTGTATGTTTTATCATTTGTCATTGTGGCTGTTGCCTAGCCCTTAGATATGTTGTTGAATATTTTGCATTCTTTTTCCTTTCAAGTTTGGTTTTGGAAGGGCCTATTGACATATCTTCAGATTTCCCGATTATTCCCTTGTTGTGTCTAGTATACTGACAAACC
>NW_022962055.1:0-573 GCF_012274545.1 Fukomys damarensis
TAATGATACATATTGTGCATAGCATAGTTGCAGTTATGTAGGAGCAGCACATTCCAAAAGACTCTCAAGCTCCATTACATGATCGTTCTCATGCCACAGTATTTTCTCTTCCTAATTCAGATCTATGGAGTAACAGAATGGAAAAGAGATGCTAGCAAAATAAACCATAGCTAGCTCTGTGCTTATTCCTAGGAAGGGGATCTTATACTGAGCAATAAACTTGTGATCCCTAGTTATCATCGCTTTTACCTTTACCTGAATTTGCTATATTACTGGAAAGCAAGAAAAAATAATCAGATGCTCTGACAGTAGAGAGAGGTGGACTGGAAGAGAGTTCTGAATCAACAACAAAGATTAGCTGCTGTGCTGGGGTCCTCACAAAATCCAGGATGAACATAGTCACTATCATAAAATGTGACCCCATATTTTCTATCCTGCTAAAAGGTCAACAAGAAATTTTTCTAAGGTTTTGTCTTTGGGCACTAAATTTAAAAACTATACACTTTATACGTAAATTTAATAGATTGTTGACATAAGTAAGCTCACTCATTTTGAAATTATGAGTTTCATTGT
>NW_022962056.1:0-319 GCF_012274545.1 Fukomys damarensis
CCTTCACCCTGCCTGCCTCCCTCAAAAGCCCTAGCATGGTTGAGGAGCTCAAGCAGCCCTCGCGCATACCATTCTTTGTGAAGCACAACAGACTCTAGCCAGCCAGCCGAGAGATGAGCCGCAGGACATCCATGGTTGCCTCCTGCTGACCTTTTGGGTGTGACTGATGCTGCCATTGGCTCAAAAGAACCCCAGCTTGAGGCCAACCACCTGCAATGGTATCGTTCATGAGTTCATCAGCCTGCTTTCCCTTCACATTACAACTGGTGGGGAAATGAGCAGAGCCTCGCCATGGTGTCCACCCACCTCGCCAGAGATA
>NW_022962057.1:0-229 GCF_012274545.1 Fukomys damarensis
ACCTCACTCAAGGGTTACTATATTTCCATTTTGTTTGTTCTTTTTGAATTTAACAATTTCCTGACAATTGTCTGGTCATTCTATGTCTTTAGGTTTTATATGAAACCTTCTCTAATTCTTATATGTATCTATTCCTCTTGTCTTAACTTTTTTTTAAGCCCCAATTGTAAATGGTAAATACCCTTATTGAAAAGTTTATTTACTGTAAGCACATTTTGGATTACTTCTT
>NW_022962058.1:0-387 GCF_012274545.1 Fukomys damarensis
GGCTATAGTGGGCAGCGACTGGCCAGCGAGGAGGGTTAGCGCTCGATGTCCGGGACGGAATAGTCCCCGCCGCTTTCCTCCCTGAGTAGTGTCCTGAGTGTTGGACGGTGTCTGTCGGTGTTAGTTGGACGTCCAGGCTGAGGAATGATGTAGGAGTAGAAGTCCCTCCTCTTGGGTTAGGGTTCCTGTTAGCGCTGGTGATAGGATTCCGGTGAGTGATAGGCTGGCAGTTGCTCTCCCTGGCTATTGGAGTGTGGCTTCCCTAGTTACTAGAGGCATGAGATTGAGCTTTAGGGTCAGCCACAGGGTCGGATTTCAAGGACCGCCTCCTGGGATCTTAGGAATCAGGTGGTGGCTTAGGGTTAGGAATACGGCTGGTGTGCGTGA
>NW_022962059.1:0-329 GCF_012274545.1 Fukomys damarensis
AAATTCGCAGAGGATGGGCGGGCTGGGCCCGTGCTATGCCTACTAATGGAAAGTTTATGTTAGTTTAAAGTTTTATTACAAGATTCCGTGTTATTCTAGTTAGTTGGTTCCACCTGTGCAAGTGAATATTCCTAAACTTCACAACCTCTTATTGTACATGATAGAAAATTTAGTATTCTGCACTTAAATTTAGGTTCAACTTTAAATATTCTTACAACAGTGACTAGACATATATTGCAAATTGAAAGTCTACATTTTTTATATATTCCCTTCCACATTATAAAATTATGCTTAAAATATTTGTGCCAATGAGCTTTTATTAGAATTTT
>NW_022962060.1:0-283 GCF_012274545.1 Fukomys damarensis
CTCTACCAATTTTTACAGAAACCATGCTTGGTCCTATTAGCCTTTTAAATTTATATGAGGAACAGATTGTTATGGAAGCAGAAGAGAAAATTATCAGTCCCACTTCTGCGTTGTTGCCCAACTTGGTTTACTTACATGGGGAAGCCCATAAAAATTTCCTCCCAATGCAAAGTCCACACTTTGATACATTTTTCAGTAAGATAATTAAAGGCATATTAGCGTGAGCACATTCAAGTAACATTTTGCAATATGCAGATATTGTCCTCAACTTGCTACATAAAGT
>NW_022962061.1:0-219 GCF_012274545.1 Fukomys damarensis
CCCGGAACAAAGGCGGCCCAGGAGGTGGCGTGTGGTGTGACCCGGGACAGGGACGCACCTCCCTGGCTACCAGGGCACAGCGAGAGCAGGGGGCTCACAGTCTCCAGCCCCTGCCCAAGCAAGCCTGAAGGATGCCAAGGGACATGGCTTCTCCTTCCCGCTCTGCTGACCACAGGGCCTGGCTCTGTGTGGGGCTCGCTGCCCAGAGGCCACCCTAGC
>NW_022962062.1:0-1072 GCF_012274545.1 Fukomys damarensis
AATTCAAAGAAAGTTGCCTGAGGGCCCTTCCAAGCAGGAGACTCAGTGGAGTTTCTACAGCTCAGCCTGGAAAGCCAGACCCTGTAGGGGTTCACAAAGATTCACCCTGCATCTGAGGGGCTGGGAAATGATCGTGTGTTGGGGCATACTCACACACATAATTTAATAGTTTTTATTTTCTAATTAAGTACAAGGCTCATGAAAGCAGATATGAAATAAAGCAAAGGGAAGACACTGGCATAAATCCCTTAAATAAAGGAAGCAATCAAATGTGTGGTTAATGAAATATCACATCCAATACTGTCTCTCAACCTTTTTCTCTTTCAGCAGAGAACACTAGACTCTTACATCAATGCCCCAGAAGACCCTTACGTAAGTGCTGACTCCCGGCTTTCACCTGTACCAGCCCAGGCCTTTTCCTGGGCACATCACCTGTGTGACTATTGCTTTTCCCTGAAGCAGTCTCACTCTCAGGTGGGGCATGTTGCTGTGTGTGATGAGCAGGGAAAACCAGGTGTGCCCCAAGGCAGGTGCACTGGTCAGGGTTGGGCATCTCCACTGAAAACATCCTTCGCCTGTTTCGCTGGAAACAGTCCACGCTCTCAGTTCCCCTCAGAAGCGAGCATGGGAGGCAGCGCTCTATCCCACTGCAGTCTCTAGAGACAGAGCTTGCAGCAGGTGTGGGCAGATCTGCAGGTGTTGGGAAAGCAGCACATTTGAGAAGAAAACAGCACTTTAAAGAAGGCAGCGATGATGGAAAAGAAAAGTCCTCAACATTTGCTCCCTGGAGCAGGTAGGGCCCAAGGTGGTCTTAAGCATCAGCCAGAAGGAACAAGTCAGGCCCTGCTGGCAAGTTCAAGGTGGGCACTTCTTCCTAGTCGTGCAGAGAAAGTGGAGCCTTCGTGATGCCCCCAGGGCCAGTGTGAAGGGAGCCAAACCATCGCCCCTTAGCAAGCCACAGGACACTTTTCCTCGAGTTTGGCCAGGGCTGGATCATGCCCATCCTATTCTGATCCTACAGGCCCTGTGCATTCTCTGCCCTCAGCATGGCTGCCCACTTCGGGGTGTGCCA
>NW_022962063.1:0-249 GCF_012274545.1 Fukomys damarensis
AGAAAAACAGATTAAAAACAACATTATTTCTGAAGTTATGTGTTTTTTTCTCTAACATGCAATAGACATGTTTCAGCAATCAATCTGATTTATGGCATTAAAATGAATATGAATTTGAATTTATTTAATTTCGTAGTTTTTTTGCTCAATTTAAGTATAGGTTAGGTTTTGTCATTATATATAATATAGAAGTACATAAATTTACAACTAATTTTATATCTGCATCTTTTAAAGTGCTATTATATTAAA
>NW_022962064.1:0-203 GCF_012274545.1 Fukomys damarensis
ACACACACACACATATATAAATTGAATTTTGGGAAACTTTAATGGTGCTGCCAACTTTGGAAAGAGTCAACCCAATTTACTGTGTTGACTTGGCATTGTACAGAAATTGACAACCATATTGGTCTAGAAATGTTAATTTATTATTTTTTTTTCCATGTGTACAGGGATAACACATCGTACTAAATATGTAAGGTCATATCTAT
>NW_022962065.1:0-313 GCF_012274545.1 Fukomys damarensis
GGGTAGAACTGATTACAAACACAGATCACTCAGTATCAAACCAAGCGCATTTTACCCTCTAAATACAACTGATCATTTCATTTCCCTGGCACTCCAGGAAAAGGTGTCTGTGCCCTTTTAGTGGCAGTGTAGACTGGTGCAACCACTGTAAAAATTGATATGGAGAAATCTCTAAAAACTAGGATTACAGATCCCATTTGACCCAGCTATTCCCCTGTTGAGTAGCCTCCAAAAAACAAAAGAATCATACCACAATGACACATGTACACCCATGTTTATAGTGGCAAAGTTTGTAATAGCTAAAACTTAGAAA
>NW_022962066.1:0-239 GCF_012274545.1 Fukomys damarensis
CATGATTAGTGACTCAGATCCAATAAAAATGATATGATCTCATATGGGCTAGCCTAATCGGGTGAGCCTTTTAAAGGGAAGTGAAAGTTCAGAGAAATGCTCTTGAGTTGGAATTGAAAGTAAGTAAATTTTCCTGGTTCCCGGCTTATGGATAGGATGATGTAGAAGAAAATAGGTGAGGACAAATTGTTCCCTGATGAATTATACTTAAATAATTACATTCCATAACTGCTTTGGAT
>NW_022962067.1:0-459 GCF_012274545.1 Fukomys damarensis
TTCACAAAAACAGTAAAATGCTAAATAAGAGTACATTTATATTCAAATTATATCTCCCCAAGTGTGTTTATAAAATCATCTTTCTAACAGCACATTCAATGCTGTGTAAAATCACATTTGATTTTGGGGTATATTAGTATTCCATAAAGAATCTAATAGCATGTATTTTCTACTTCAGATTGAATTTTTTTAGTAATTTGAGTTTTTGTCTGTAGTAAATACATTTCTCAGCACAGGTCTTTGAACATCATTTCATCATCTCTAACACATGGTCCAAAGATATCTTTGCCTTGCTGTGAATAAAGCAGTTGCTTTTATTTTAATAAATTGAAACATTTTAACTGCAAAGAAAAGTCTATATAAATAGGATTATATCACTTTGGTTAAAATCTCTCTCTATGTGGAGCAAGATACTAGTAAAATTCTTTGTCAAGTAATGATTAACAATAAATGCAGAAT
>NW_022962068.1:0-216 GCF_012274545.1 Fukomys damarensis
CCACCATGGGACAGAGCTTGGACTAACCTGATGGACAATGACAGACTACCCCAGGAAGGCCCCGGATGTCCCGGCATCCCATCAGAGGCCCTGGCCTTTGAGGGAGCCCAGCCAAGGAAAGACGGACCATCCAGCTGAGCTCAGCCCAAATCCATGACCCACAGAAACCAAAGCATTAAAAATGTCAGTTATTTTAAGCCACTAAGCTTTGAGGCT
>NW_022962069.1:0-273 GCF_012274545.1 Fukomys damarensis
GCCCTTGGGAGGTCAGCAGGCGGGCCTGGCACTGCTGGAGGTGATGCTCATGCTGGCCGACCTGCTGTGCCCTCACTGTGCTGCCCACCCTCCATCCGGAGTCCGTGTGGGTCACTCCACAGGGCAGCCAGACGCCGGGCGGTGGTGCAGGGCACTCTTTGGGAGGGGCACAGACTATAGATGTGGCTCTGTCTTCCCTGCTGGCAGCGCCTCCCTCAGAGCCACTGCCCCTCACGAGACGCTGTTCCTACCACTGTGGCACTCTGGCGCGGG
>NW_022962070.1:0-218 GCF_012274545.1 Fukomys damarensis
GAAATAAAGAGATGATGGTCAAGTGTACAAAGCCTCATTTGTTTTGTAGTTTCAGATGTACTGTACAGAATGAGTAATACAGTAAAGAACACCAGACATTTCAGAATGAATTTGAAATGTCCTTATCACAAAATAAGTATTTGAGACACCAAAACTTTAATTGACTTGATATAATTATTACTCGTATTCATAAATTTCAGAACATCACCTTATACGCT
>NW_022962071.1:0-203 GCF_012274545.1 Fukomys damarensis
ATCATATGAGGTACATACTAGTAAGATCGCTGCTGATATTGATCCTGATCATATGGTTGAGGTAGCATTTTTTAGATTTTTCTCATTGTAAAAATCATACACCCCTACTTCCATATTGTGCCTGTGGAAAGAAGTCACTCTGTACAGCTTATGCTAAGAAATCAGGAGTTCTGTTCACCTAGTTGAGAGTACCTACACAAGTT
>NW_022962072.1:0-568 GCF_012274545.1 Fukomys damarensis
CATCTCTGTTGTGAAAACAAAAAATGTTTCCAAATATGCATTTCCTGAGGGGAAAAAGTGCCCAATGAAGGACTCATAGCCTGAACCCTTTTCTCTTGTCAGGAATCTTACTCTGTGGATTATCCTTTGGTTCTTCTTTACCATCAACATCCACTTCAACTCTGCTGTACAATCTTTTGAGGTACCAGGGATCGAACTCAGGACCTTGCACTTGCGAGGCAGGTAGTGATGCCACTGAGCTAAATCCCTGGCCTTTCCATTCTACTCATAACATCTGCAGACAATCAAATACTGTACCTACCACCTGTGGGTGGAGGAGTATTCTGGTGAGCAAAAAACCCACAGTAGTGCATGCTAAGCAAATTCTTTACCACTGAGCTATATACCTGTAGCTTCAAATATCTTCCATCTTGAAATAAAGCTTGTTCCTCGATTCCATTTAACTTCCAAATTACCATTTAGTTTCTCTGTGCACTGTCAAACTTCACAAGAATTTAAGAGACTGGATGAAGAGTAATTCAGTGAATGCATTTCTGAATTTATGTCTCGTGGTCTTACGTGGTCCCTC
>NW_022962073.1:0-1690 GCF_012274545.1 Fukomys damarensis
TGCAAAGACCCTTTTCTCCGCTGTCAAGCTCAAGTCTTGGGTCTGGTTCCCCGGACCACTCACGGTGGGAAGAGACCCTTCTATTCACCCTTAGACAGAACTATTAAGGGACTGAAGCCTCTGCCTGCCTCTATGGCCACGAGGTAAAAACACTGGAGCATTTGCTGAAGGGCTTAAAGCTTTCTTCTGGGAATGAAAGCTAAGAGCTAGAGATCTCCCAGGGCCCACTACCTGTTTAATTGTGAACCACACAACAGGAACACTCCACTAGGCCTGCTGACCTTTGAAAACCTGTTGTGTATTACTAAAAACACTATACTATTTTGAAATGAAGAGAGGTGACAATGGGATAGCTTTTTTTGTTTCTTCTATTTTTAGTAACATAATCAGCTATCCTAAACTACTACTACATCTGGGGGCCAAAGGGTAAGGCAAGGTCTTGCTATGTAGCCCAAGCTGGCCTTGAACTTGCAGTGATTATCCTCCTGCTCTTGTCTCCAGAATGCTGGCATTAGAGGCGTGTGTCATGATGCCTGGTTAGAACGCATTTTTCATGAGTCTAATTCTAAGTGAAATAATCCCCTACTCTGTTACTAGCAAACAGTTTCTACTTTGGTGGATTAACCTGTTCCCACTGGCTTGAACCACCAAAGGTACATGCAATTCTCCCATTGGGTGGTTTCTACTACCAGATGGGACTGCCCTACGCCAGCTGACAGGACAGTTGTGGATGTGCCATAGGTAGGTCAGAGCTGCCTGACAGCGAGACATGCAAATTACAACACCATCACAAATGTGTGAAAACAATGCAACGTAAAAAAACAATCTAAAGATTTCACTGTGGCCAACCACAGAAATTTGATGTTTGCAGCCATAAAGCAAGTACAGCTAATCCCAGCTGCTCTGGACACTGAGGCAGGATGACAAGTCTTTGGTTTTTTAAGAAAATGTGTTGCTATATAGTTTAGGCCGGCCTTGAATTCAGTGATCCTCCTGCCTCAGCCTCCTGAGCACTGGGGTTACAGGCATGCGCCACCACACCTGGCTGAGGGTGACAAATTTTGAGTCCAGCCCAGGCAATTTAACACTCTGACTCAAAAGAAGAAATAAAAAGGGCCAAGGATGTAGCTTGGTGGTAGAGTGCCTGCCTAACATGCGTGAGGCTCCAGTTCAATCCCCAGTATTGAGGATTGAAAGCACAGCTATTTGTTTAAAGTTGAGAAATTGTAGAAAAGTAAATGAGGTAAGAGAATTGGAGAAAGTTACATGATAGATTCAAGTATTTCAAATTTCAAACCCCCATCTATGGATACTGTTCACAATCACAGGTGAGCAGGGATTACCTGGAATTCAACACATTTGTTTTCCATCCTATAACAAAACCAGAAAGTGTCACACATCCTCTGCAGGCATTAACCTTCAGTTGAAAAAGAAAAATTTTTTTAAGTCAAGAAGTCAAACAGCTTCCACAACACGTTGCATAGAAAGCTATTCCTAAATACAAAGTAAAGATAGGGACTGCAAAACATTTACAAGTTTATATCAAAACTCAACAAAAACCCCTCAAAAGCTAAGGATCTGGTCCTCAGAAATCTGAAAGTGCAGCCAAAATAAACAATGGTGTAACTTGATTTTGTCTTCATTCCATCAAAATTTTTGCAACTTACTTTTATTCAGCAACACATCCAAT
>NW_022962074.1:0-649 GCF_012274545.1 Fukomys damarensis
CCCCAGCCTCTTTCACAGTTCTGTCCACCCAGCTCTTGGGGGGCTGCAGGCTGCGGGTTCCCTTGCTCCTCTGGACACAAGGACGAGGCCTTAGAGGATGATTTTCCAAGCCCCGTCTTAGAAGACCTTGTCTGATCCTCCCATGCCTCCTGCAGTTTAGGCCCGCCAGTTATTGAGGATCACACGTCATATCCTGCCTAGTGCCCGTGTGGCTGGGTTCGTCCTGCCACAAAGGGGAGGAAACGCCCTCTACCAGCCATCCCCCCATGTGCTCCCATCCACATCCTCCTCCCTCCCCACCTGCCCCTCCCCATCTCCAGCTCCTGTACCTGAGAGCCACACATGCTTCCACATCCAGAATGCCACCTACCTTGCAGGGTCCCCTTCCCTGCCCCTGCCTCTGGGGGCCCTGATTTCTCCCCAGCCAACTTCCCCCTCCCTGCTCTTACTTCTCACAGTGAGACTGACTCTGTCCTGACCCCCAGAGGTGGACACGGGACCTAGGCCAGGCCAACAAGAAAACCACCTGCCTCTGGGCACAGGACCCATGTGAGACCGAGAAGATGGCTCTTGGGGAAGGAGCTCTGTTCCCCTGGACTTGGAGCTAGAGGGTTCTCATGCTGGAGCTGCCTAGAGTGACAGGGAATGA
>NW_022962075.1:0-213 GCF_012274545.1 Fukomys damarensis
GAGTGTACAGGCGCTTCAGGGATACGGGCACTTTAAACCATGAGCCTGTAAAGCCCAGCTAGATGCTGATGGCCTCCCGCCTTCTCCATTCAGGCTTCTCACACGTTCTCTAAAGCACCCACAGGTACAGCTACACTGACGTGTCTCTCACACATCACCTCAGACCTCTATCGGCACAACCACAGCTCCTGGTCACCTCCACAATTCTCTTGT
>NW_022962076.1:0-383 GCF_012274545.1 Fukomys damarensis
TGCTACTGGTCTCACACCAGAGATTAACTGGATTCCCAAGGCAACTGTTCTCAGTACCCAGGGCAGGAAGTTAAAGGAGCGTTATTTCCATAGTAACCACACAGGCTCCAAACTTGCTACCTGTGGGGTTAAGCCTAAATTATTTACATTGTGAATTTCTACTGATATGTTTAATATTTAAAGGTCTTGGCTTTATAGTAGTTAAGAAATCAAGGATTTGCCTTAAGTGCTTTCAGGCAAGGGTTCATAGGCTCAGGCAAAGGGCAGGTCGTGAGTGGAAATGGCCTCTGTGACAACCAGGACCAAGAGCTGACAGCTGTGCTCAGCCTGGCCTGCACACATTTGTTGGAAGTAAGTTTCCCTGATCTGGCTGACCCTTATGA
>NW_022962077.1:0-229 GCF_012274545.1 Fukomys damarensis
CAGGAAGTTCTGATTCTCTCATATCAAGAAGGATCTGAAAACGGCAGAGTTTGAGGCAACCAGCCCCAGTACTGAAATCAACAACCTATTCTTTTCAGTAAAACAAAATGAAACTTTAAGATGCTTTCCGTATTTTTTTGTGTGTGCCAGAGATCGAACTCGGGACCTTGTGGGGCAGAACCACTGAGCTAAATCCCAGCCCTCCTCTGCTTTCTTATGCTATTGATTA
>NW_022962078.1:0-224 GCF_012274545.1 Fukomys damarensis
TTGTTTTACATATATTATGTCACATTTAACTTGAAAGAAGGAAATATACCAGAAATTGTATGGAAGAGCTCTGCACAACACTAGACTTACTAAGCTTTTACAAGGGTGGCATCAGAAAAGCCATTTTGGACATACCTTCAAGAAGAATGTTGATTTTCAACCTGCCTTGAAGCTGAGTTAATGTGCAGATGAAAATTATGCTGAACATTGGGAAAATATTAAAG
>NW_022962079.1:0-321 GCF_012274545.1 Fukomys damarensis
CTCACAGTGATCCTCCTGCTCAGCTTCCTGAGGGCTGGGATGACAGGTTTATGCCACCATACTTGGCTCCAGAATTTCCTATTTTGGAGTTTTGCAAATTATATCCCACTGGTGATGTTCAATGTTTCTCTTTCTCCAGCTGTTAGGGGTCCTACTGCTGTGACAAAACACCAGAGAAAAACAAATCAAGGCAGGGAAAGTCTACTGTGGCTCGTGGTTTCAGTCCATGGTCAGGTGACTCCACTGTTTCTGGGCCTGGGGTGAAGTCCAGAAGCATCATGGGAAAGGGTGTGATGGAGGAAAGCTGGTCATATCATGGCA
>NW_022962080.1:0-261 GCF_012274545.1 Fukomys damarensis
ATTTAATTCTTCAAAAGGAAAGATCTGTGCAACCTGTTAAGCCTGAAATAGAAGACTCCCTGAGCATAACAGTCCCTATGCCAAGGGCCCTTCCATGAAGTGCTAAGGAAAATCTGGGCCATGCTTTGGCCAGCAGTGGCTTCTTCCACTGTGGGAGGAGGAGAGGCGCAGGAAGCCATAACCCTAGCCCTCGCCCTAGGCCATGGGGCATTCTCTTTTCATATCAGACTATACCTATGAGCTGGCTTCTTTCTCACATCA
>NW_022962081.1:0-210 GCF_012274545.1 Fukomys damarensis
GGAACTGTGGAGCTGCACCACGCATGTGCCAGGGTGATGAGGCGGGGCCCAGGGCTGGTCCTGCGTCAGAGCTCCAGCGGGAGCCAGGTCTGCTCTGGGCATTAGGAAGGTCCTGGTGGTGGGGATGTGTGTCTCCCCACCCAGACCGGCAGCTGAGGTCCTGCCCACCCCTAGGGCCACACCCTGCCCTGTGGCCCTGGTTTGTGGCCT
>NW_022962082.1:0-267 GCF_012274545.1 Fukomys damarensis
CCTAAAGGATACAATCCAAAAACTAACATGTGTCCAGTAAGGATGTGCCAAATATCCCGACTCCACCCTGGCTCCACCCCCGCCTTACCCTATCCAATAGTGATCCAATAGTGCCACCCTGGCTCCACCCCCGTCTTACCCTATAGAAGCCTGTCCATTTCCGGAATAAAGGGGAAGCGTTCCAGAAATCTCCCAGGAGTCTGTCTGGTAATTCTGCGCCTTGCCCTCCCAGTCTGGGTCCCTGAACCTTGTTCCAAGAGCGGGCTT
>NW_022962083.1:0-357 GCF_012274545.1 Fukomys damarensis
AATGTCTCTAATACTTAAATGCGAAAGAGACCAACCTGACTCTAGCTCTATTTATTATGTTTTCTGTGTGAGGAACGGCCTTGGAGCCTCCTACAAATTCAGCAAGTGTTCTATCACTCAGCTATGCCTTTAGCCCTCTAATGTATTTTATTGGTGTATTTATCATTATTATTCGTAAGATGGAATCTTACTCTACTGCCTAGCCTGGCCCAGAACTCCTGGTCTAAAGCAGTGCTCCTGCCTCAATCTCCCAAGTACATAGTTGGAGATACAGTATTATGATATAGGTATGCATCCTTTTTTTTTTTGGTTTTTTGAGACAGGGTCTCACTATGTAGTTGAGACTGACCTGGAACT
>NW_022962084.1:0-247 GCF_012274545.1 Fukomys damarensis
AGATTAACATTTTCAGGAAAAAAAATTCAGAAGTTGACAATTTTTAGCCTTTGTACAAATTGATATAGCCTATCAACTACTATAGAAATCATTATCTAAAAAAGAACAACTATAAAAATCATTATAAAAAAAAAGAACATCAATGCAGTTGAAAGAATATAATTGTGGAATAACTGAACTTTTGGGGGGAAAGACTGTCGGCTGTATAGCCTGTCATATAAACATTTGGATTTACATACGTAAGTGT
>NW_022962085.1:0-206 GCF_012274545.1 Fukomys damarensis
ACATCTTTTCTCCTTTAAACCTGTGCAAGCCAGATACTTTGCCCTAGCAATGAGAAAAATAATTCCAAGACAGGCTGATAACCGAATTACAGAATTTAACGAATGTACCCACTTGGTCCTCCACAGCACCAGGCTGAAATGGAGCTCTCAGAGAAGAGGTAGAGCAGGGCCATGTCTAGGTAGTGCTGGTTCCTGTCCATGCACAT
>NW_022962086.1:0-230 GCF_012274545.1 Fukomys damarensis
GTCTCCAGCATCTACCCCAGAGACTGGTACCAAGTATCACATGAATCAATGGATGGATGAACAAACTAAAGGAACTGATGAAATAGGGTCCAATAGTTTCAATGAAATCCACAGCCTCATGTAACCCTAAAGGCCACCACTGGCACCGCCAAACCCCATTCTTTAGCTGACCTCTGTGGAACACCCAAAGCATCCTCAAAGCGAAGTCCCAGGTGGGAGCAAGAGGAGAG
>NW_022962087.1:0-582 GCF_012274545.1 Fukomys damarensis
CCAATAATGAATGTAACTGTATTGTATACCTAGATTTTACCAATAAACTCAATAAAAAGAAAAGAAAAGATATGGGTAAATAGCTGAGGTATTGGATGCAAACCTAGAGCTTTGGAAGCAATGAATTATTTTCAGAAACAAGAAAAAGTTGCAATTGGGAATAATTTAATTCCTTTGCATATTGAAATTTTTTATTTAAATATCATTAACAATCATGCAAGCCTCCCTATAAAATAGACTTTTCTTTCTAGAGAGTAACAGTAAATATCAGAGATCATAGGAATGACTAAATGTAGGATATGTAAATGAACAATAAAGCTGACTTCACCAGCTAAGCCTCTAGATATTTCTAACTTAAGAAGCTAGCAAATTTTGATTGGATTGCATTCTATAATTATTGCACTTATGAAATAATTAAGTAATGTTTTTGTTGCCTTTCTAAAGGAGATGTAGTTGCATGCAAGCCTAGAAGCTATAACTTATGGCTATGTCAAACCAAGATTTATCTGTAGATTAAAAAATAGCTATTCTGGCAGCAAGAATTTTAACTGTTGATCCTGTTATGATTCTGGATTTAATTAG
>NW_022962088.1:0-1501 GCF_012274545.1 Fukomys damarensis
AGTGCACAGAAGCCTCCAGAACTCTGTATACTTGGGGATAGCTACAGTTTGACGTTAGAACACTAGCGCACTTAGCCCAGGGCTTCTGCGGTTTAAAGTGCAGTTTTCCCCGGGAAACAGCTTCTCTCACCGCTTAGCTTTTAAAAGCGAAAGCGGTCAGTTTCATTAATGTGAAGTACTGCACAGAGACAGATGCTGCAACTCTGTGAGTTTACCAGTGAAGTCCACTTCTTATGGGGAGTACAACTGTAGTCCTTTTTGTTTGTGGGTCTCTGCCTGGCAGAGATTGAAACACTGTTGTGAGGCACTTTTAGCAGACAAGCCCTTCAGGCCTAAGGGAGTGCCTAGCAGCTCTGAGTGCGCACAAGCCTCCGGAACTCTGTATACTTGGGGATAGCTTCAGTTTGACGTTAGAACACAAACACACTTTACCCAGGGCTTCTGCCATTTAAAGTGCACTTTTCCCTGGGAAACTGCTTCTCTCGCCGATTAGCCATTTAAAGCGAAAGCGCTCAGTTTCATGAATGTGAAGTACTCCACAGAGAAAGTTGCTGCAGCTCTGTGAGTTTACCAGTGAAGTCCACTTCTTCTGAGGAGTACAACTGTAGTCCTTTTTGTTTGTAGGTCTCTGCCTGGCAGAGATTGAAACACTGTTGTGAGGCACTTTTAGCAGAGAAGCCCTTCAGGCCTAAGGGCGTGCCTAGCAGCTCTGAGTGCACAGAAGCCTCCAGAACTCTGTTTACTTGGGGATAGTTTCAGTTTGACGTTAGAACACAAACGCAATTTGCCCAGGGCTTCTGCCATTTAAAGTGCAGTTTTCCCCGGGAAACAGCTTCTCTCACCGCTTCGCTTTTTAAAGCGAAAGCGATCAGTTTCATCAATGCTAAGTACTGCACAGAGACAGGTGCTGCAACTCTGTGCGTTTACCAGTGAAGTCCACTTCTTATTGTGAGTACAACTGTAGTCCTTTTTGTTTGTGGGTCTCTGCCTGGTAGAGATTGAAACACTGTTGTGATGCACTTTTAGCAGACAAGCCCTTCAGGCCTAAGGGAGTGCCTAGCAGCTCTGAGTGCGCACAAGCCTCCGGAACGCTCTATTCTTGGGGATAGCTTCAGTTTGATGTTAGAACACAAACGCACTTTGCGGAGGGCTTCTGCCGTTTAAAGTGCAGTTTTCCCCGGGAAACAGCTTCTCTCGCCGCTTAGCCATTTAAAGCGAAAGAGGTCAGTTTCATGAATGTGAAGTACTCCAGAGGGAAAGGTGCTGCAACTCTGTGAGTTTAAAAGTGAAGTCCACTTCTTATGGGGAGTACAACTGTAGTCCTTTTTGTTTGTAGGTCTCTGCACGGCAGAGATTGAAACACTGTTGTGAGGCACTTTTAGCAGAGAAGCCCTTCAGGCCTAGGCGAGTACCTAACAGCTCTGAGAGCGCAGAAGCATCCAGAACTCTGTATACTTGTGGATAGCTTCAGTTTGACGTTAGAACACAAACGCACTTTGCT
>NW_022962089.1:0-918 GCF_012274545.1 Fukomys damarensis
TTCATCTTAAACTAATGATCCTTCATAGAGAAAGTTGTTCAACACTGTAAGCCTTTTAACAATCCCATAGGCAAAGTTAGTCATTTCTATATTTATTAAATATCTGTCACAGAAATTAATATATTGCACTGTAACTCATGGAAAATATAAATGTATGCATACACACTCATACATGTGTACTTATAAAATAATATATACATAAATAGACATAGATATACTACCCACTACAAGCAGAGTACCTCAGAAGCATAAACCATCCTGTAAGCATTTTCTCATCTTTCTAACCACTTACAGTACTGTATACAGACCATGTACCCAAGAAAACTTTGACAAGAATATATCATAAAGTAAGTAATATCACATCTTTTCTTAAAATTTTATGTAAGGAACACCTGTAAAATACATGATATTTTAATGTAATTTCATCAATTTACCCTCTATTTCCTCCCCTTTTCCTCCAACTCTTAGTCCTCTTCCCATTTGCAAAACATCTATCATTTCCTGTTATCTATCTTTTATGTTGCTCTTTAAATTATTTATTCTTTTGCTTTCTCATATGAAAAACCATGTAATATCTAAGTTTGTAGGTCTAATTTATTTTACTTAACATTATGGTCACACCCATTTTCCACAAATGTCTCACATTTATCATTTTTTATGCTGTAGTAGTAGTCCACTGTGTACAAATACATCCGCTTTATCCTTTCATCTGTTAATGGGCATAGAGTCCACTTCCATGATTTAGCTACTATGAATTGTATGGCTCTAACAAAACTCTTTCAGGAAGATATCAAGAAGGGGAATAGCTGAGTTGGATGGAATTTCTATTTACAATTTTTTTAGTAATCTCCATACTGATTTCCATAGTGGCTTTACTACCTGACATTCAGCATGCTTAAAGAAGACATGAGCTAATGG
>NW_022962090.1:0-249 GCF_012274545.1 Fukomys damarensis
GGGATCGAACTCAGGAACCTTGTGCTTGCGAGGCAGGCGGCAGAACCACAGAGCTAAATCCCCAGCCCATAAACTTCTTCTCCTTCTAGAGGACTGCAGGTATGAGTTCATGGAGAACTGAAAAGGGTTTTTTTTGTTTTTGGTGCCGAGAACTGAGTCCAGGCTCCTATGCCTGCTAAGCATATGCTCTACCAGTGAGCTATATCCCTGTTCCCTCCAACGTCGTAACATGCCCCAGCTTCAAATGCT
>NW_022962091.1:0-241 GCF_012274545.1 Fukomys damarensis
TTTGGTATAACCAGACAAAGGACAGATTCCCTTCAAATCCTTGTAGTCCCACACATGGTTCAAGATCTGATGTAAATGTCAACCCCTGGGGATACCAGCCTTTCCTGTTTGTCATATTAAGGGGCTGGATGGGATTCATTTAAGAGCAATGCAGCAATAGGGGACAATTATATTTGTCCCACGAAGCAATCACTTTTCTCAGAAAAGCTCAGGCACCCATCTGAGACCCCTGCCCTGGGGG
>NW_022962092.1:0-1077 GCF_012274545.1 Fukomys damarensis
TTCCAAGTAGGAACTTTTTCCCAATTCTGTAAAAGTAACCATTTAAATTTAATTGCAGCAACACTCTAGACAAAGCATAACATGGGCTAAGTGAAACTAGAAAAGCGATTGAGAGATGAGGCGTCCACAGAGCCAGTTGTGGTTCGTGGAGGAAGAGTCTGTTTCTCTGTGTTCTGGAAGCTGAATTCTTCTGAGGCCCAGGGTGTGCCTCTGACAGTGGCTGTTCCCATCTCCCGAGACTTTCTAGGATATAGGCTGCGGCGCCTACACCTGACAGAACAGTAGTTTTCCTTTTCCTAGGACCCTCCTTGTTTTTGGTTACAGAGATAAGGAAGCAAAATGATGTCATTTGAAGATATTCATTAAGCCAATATGGAAACAATAAAGGTAGACATCGTGTTTTAGGGCAAGAGCAAACCAAAATAGGATCTGGTCTCAGAGTACACAAAGAGGGATTAACTGATATTCAAGCAAAATTTATGTGTGCGTCTCCTGTGGAAATTATTTTTTCTTTCTTACTATACGCCATTGTTTAATTCAGGAAGTATCATTTTATGGATTTGATAGATATGTAGTGAATCAAAAAGCCCCCCAAAATGTTATTTATTTAGCCAAATACTTAAGCAATATGGATACTAAGAAATAGATGTATGTGGGGTATATTTTTGAAAAATGCTCCCTAGAAATTTTATGGGGTAAATATGCACAAACATATAGGAATATCCCAAAGATATCAAGGGATTATGTAAAGGCAAACACAATCTAAAATTTAAAAGGACAGATTGAAAATATTTATGAGGAACATTGAAAATGATGCTTTTGTGATCTTGGAACTGATAGAGATATGTCCCAGAGATACTGGGGATACATCCAGAGACAAAAGAATGGAAAGAGGAAAAGGCTGTATATTTTTAGTGCAATGTTGTATCCAAAAGGCTACTGTTATTTTTGGATGCACTCTGTTTAGAATGTTTTATCCTGAGATAGAGGGTGACAGTTCCACTGTCGGTGACATTCATGAGACCTACGCTATTATGTCTCATTCTGTTTGATTTTCTTGACTACCAAAAATAAGCA
>NW_022962093.1:0-203 GCF_012274545.1 Fukomys damarensis
TAACTGATTTTCTTTTTCAGATATTTCAGATATTGTGTATAGAAATACAGTGGATTTTTGTTTGTTTCTTTTTGTTTTTGAGACAGAGTCTCAATGTACAGTTCAGGCTTGCCTTGAATTATGTAGCCTACCTAGGCTGGCTTCAAACTCATGGTGATCCTTCTGCCTCAGCCTTCCAAGTGCTGGGAGTACTGGCCACCACC
>NW_022962094.1:0-483 GCF_012274545.1 Fukomys damarensis
CTGCTAGATCTTTCCTTCCTAATCAAGGGGAAGTCACAACCCCCAGGATTATCAGAATTTCTGCCAATGTCTTTATGCACCACTGCTGCTGCCATTGATCCCCTCACTGTTCTCAAGATATGATCATTGCCGATATTTCAGAGTGCTGTGGTCACATGAATTCCCCTACCACTTTCATTCATTCATTCATCTCTTGAAAGAATATTCACCGAGGACCAATATTCCTGTACTTCCTGATGGGGATAGGACTGACGTGCAAAGTCTGAAGGTAAAACAGAAGTGATCCATTGAGAGAGGAACAGTGCTCCTACACATTCATCCTGCAGCCTCGGACCCCTCCATGCAAAGCTCCCCACATTCCACAGAAGAAGTCCAACCACTTCCTTCGTTGGTGTCAGGCAGAATGTCGCCCTGACCATGCCGCTCAAGGCCCAGTCTGCCTCTAGTCTCTAGGTGGGGTCTCAGATTCTGCAGATCGTGATT
>NW_022962095.1:0-236 GCF_012274545.1 Fukomys damarensis
ATTCTCTGTCCTTGATTATTCATGACCTCATAGGTTTTACTAGTTTTCAAATGACCAAAGACTGAAGAATGAAACAATAGGGTGATTTATTAGTTATACTGTACTGACGTAAGAACTGTAGAAATTACATATCAAATTACTTTCAAATAAAGGATTTATAGTGGGTAATTAACTATTTGACTTTCAGTAGTTTATCTTTATTGGTATCTTAGCTTTCCCATATAGAAACATAAAAA
>NW_022962096.1:0-320 GCF_012274545.1 Fukomys damarensis
ATGGATTTACTGAAGAGGGAAGACCACCCCGGGTGAGGGTGGCACTAACCAATAGACTTTTTTCCTTTTCCTTTTTTAAACTGTAGCTTGGATGGAACAAAAAGACCAAGGCAGGCTTGTGTTTTCTGCCTGCCACGCCATGATTAGTTTCACCTCTGCATTGCCCCCGTTCTGTGGCCCCTGCCTTGGAGCCAGTTGACTGTGCGCTGAAACATCTACAAACCGTGAGCTGAAATAAACCTTTCCTCTTTAACTTGTGGCTGTTGGATATATTGTTCCAGCAATGAGAAAGTAACTAAGACAGTACCCATCAATGGATG
>NW_022962097.1:0-812 GCF_012274545.1 Fukomys damarensis
AAACCTAACCCTAATCCCAAGCCACCACCCGATTCCAAAGCTCCCAGCAGGCGGTCCTTGAAAGAAGGCACTGGGGCTGAGCCTAAGGCGCAATCTCATGCCGCTACAACCTAGGGAACCCACACGCCAATAGCCAGGGAGAGAAACTGCTAGCCTATCACCCACTGATATCCCGTCTCTCCCCAGCGGGTCAGGAGCCCTGACACGAGAGAAGGGACTTCTACCCCTTCATCATTCCTCACCCTGGACGTCCAACTAACACCGACACCCATCGTCCAGCGCTCAGAACACTACTCAGGGAGGAAAATGGGGGGCCTATTCCGTCCCCGCCATCGAGCGCCATCCCTCCTCGCAGGCCAGTCGCTGCCCACTATAGCCAGGCCTCCATGGGCAGGTCCCGGGAAACAGATATTCCACCCCACCTTCAAGAAAGTCGCTGCCCTTACCTTTGCTCACACTGGCAAACTACATGGCAGGTGAATTCCGTCCGGGTCATGCTCACCAATCCTAACCCTACCCCTAGCCCACAGCCTGATTCCTCGGTTGCCGTGGTTCGGCACTTGAAATCCTCCCCTGTGCTTAAGCCTCAGGTGCCATGTCATGCTGACAGTAACTATGCAATCCACAGCCCGACAACCAGGCTGCGAAATCCCAAAGCTATCCTTCTCCAGAATCCTCCGCCTAACCGTAACCGTACCCTAGAGCCTCGAGGAGGGACTTACATTCCTACATCATTCCTAAAACTCAGCGTCCAACGAACACGAAGCCTTACCCTCCGTCACACACTGCACTACACGGGGAGCCCAACAGGG
>NW_022962098.1:0-215 GCF_012274545.1 Fukomys damarensis
CTGATCATGATTTGGGCCAACTGAGTTCAATGCCAGTCAGAATCCTGTGCCTCTTTAATGCAAAGGGACTGTGGAACCCTCTCTATCAGTACCATTTGAGGTGAGTATTAGTAGTATTTTTAAATGTCTCCAGACTCCAAAGCAGTAAATATGTTTCAGTGAGAATCTCTCTTATCATTCATCCTTAAGGAAAATGAGATCTTAGAAGAAATAAA
>NW_022962099.1:0-286 GCF_012274545.1 Fukomys damarensis
CTGCCATTCATAATCACTTCTTTTATAAGTCTTCTCTGGACCTCACAATCAAGAGATTTTCCACATGGTTTCTTCTGTAGTTGGTCTCCCTCTTAAAGAATATGTAAAGAATATTACCTTGCTTACTATTTGCTTTAATCGAAGGCCCTGTTTTTATCCATGAACATTGTAAATCGTCGGCTGGCCTGAGTCACCCTGAATCTTCTGCAAGTCCCACTCTCAAAGCAAAGCAAGAGACAAATATCAAATTTGTGATGAGTTATTACATTTCATATAACAAAACTCT
>NW_022962100.1:0-217 GCF_012274545.1 Fukomys damarensis
TTACCGCCATGACGTGCTGCCTCACTACAGGTCCCAAAGCCATGGGGTCAAACAGCCATGGACCAATATCTCCAAAACCGAGAAGCAAAGGAAGGCTTTTATTTTTGAAAGGTTATTACAAAAATTATTAAATATTTGTTACAATAATATAAGGCTAACTGAAAGTTGGTACCAAGAAGTGAGGCTGTTTCTGTGACTATACCTGAGACAGTTCTGG
>NW_022962101.1:0-2034 GCF_012274545.1 Fukomys damarensis
AAAAAAAAAAAAAGATGGTAAAAAACTGCCTCTTAGGAATGGGTTAAATATCTGCTGAGTGAAGGAGAACCCAGCCTGTATGATTGGGAGATGGCACACCGTATGTGAAAGTCCTTAATTATGGGAACTTTAAAAGTACCCCTAAATTTGAATTCCCTCCCTTCCACTCCCTCCGAGACTTGGCCCCCAGGAAAAGAGCAAAGGTACAAAGGTGTTGACTCCACACAGTTAATAAGTTCACCAGTCTTTCTGAATTACTCACTCTTAGTCACTGGTCACGCACTCAGTGTCCACTGTGCGCATGAACAAGACTGTGGCCTGTTAACTTATGTCATTCTCTTATGTGCCTGCCCTCTTCAGCTGCTCTTACTCACTTCCAATGTGTATGTCCTGTTGTGTAGCTACTGACAATGCAGTTGGGTTGGGTACTGACAAAGAAGGCCAGAATGAGCTCAAGGGTATTGCATTATTGCTGGCAGAGTGTTCTCATTAATAAAGTGGGCATTGTGTAATGTCATTCATATATTACTGTGCATGAGATGATGCTATGTAACACTGGCCCTTGATTCACCCAGAGCTAAGTGGGAGAAATGAGACTGGTCATTCTAAATCCCTGCATTTTTACTACTGAGCATCATAACACATTCGAGCTGGAAAATATCTCACCCGATCTCCTTCGTTTTGCCAAAGGAGAATCTGAAGAGAGTGTTATTCTTCAATGAATCTATCAGCTGGAATCTGGCCAATGTGCCTCTTTCTGCTCACAATGCAAAATTTGAAAACGGATTAGGTTCTCTCTCATCTGCCACCCTTGGTAGACCAAAACACTAAGAATCTAGAATTGTGCTACTAGTGCTTCTAGTGTACTTCATTCACATTATTAGCATTCTGCACCCATACATTCTCTCCCTAAGGGTACAGGTATGTGGGACAAAGTTAGGGAAAATAAAAAATAATTATTGTTTTCTTATAGTTTCATGTGATTCATCCCTGCATCAAGGTAAGCTCTCTAATCTTAGATCTCAGGTCTGCAGGGCGTGGGCCCTACACTCTTTGTTTTATACAGAGCTGTGAAGGTTGTCCAGCTCTGGTAGCAATCTTAACGGCATGTTTGTGTTGGACCATTTAAAAAATGACACAGTCCCCACTGGAGCTTGCACCTGTGTATTTGTCTATCTTCTGCTATATCTTCTTAATAGGGGAGGCAACTGGGGATAATCTACTGTTTAGAACGAGTTCAGGCCACATAGTCTATACAAAATCAAGACATGGAACAAGTAGCTCATAATTCATTTTTGTCTGAATTATTTGTGTAATTGTGGGTTGAATTTTAAGAAGCTCCTTATGAGTTATTCTTGGCTTTAGCAGGCATTGTTCAATGGAAACACATTTGGCTTTGAGAGATTTGGCCTAATAGAAAAGTCATGGACAGTGTCATTTTTCTCTAAGAAAGTTTTCTACTAAAGAGAACTGCAAAAGTCTAAAATACATGGGGCCAAATGAATCTGTTGACCTAAGGCTGGCCATCACCAGCATCTTGTTGCCAAAGACAAATTTCCCTGGGACTTAAAAAAAAATTAACAAGACTCCTGAGCAAACCAGAAAGAAGATTAAAAGTTAGCAGAGGTTGCTTCTGTTTTTGAGATCTTCTTATGTTTACATAGTACAAAGTTTTGAAAATAGAAAACCTGGTCAGAATGTTAGAGTCCAAGAGAAGAAATAGAAATGGAATGCTTCCTCCTGCCTCCCCCTCAGTCCTGTAAAAATAGAGACTTCCTTTTCCACTCACAGATGGAGAAAGCACTCTTGTTGGGGCTGTTTTGAGGTTGAGGTGAGCTAGGTCAGTGTAGCTCTCATTGCAGTCTCTCGAATTGAGATCCATTCCCAAGAGAATCATTGGTTTTGGAAACAGTGTGACATCTTGGGCCAATAAGAATAATAAGAATAGGAGGCACTTGACTAACTCTAGAATGCCACTTTTTGGCAAGCCACAGAACTTAGCTAGATCCTTCTCCTATTTCACTGGAAGGTGGG
>NW_022962102.1:0-210 GCF_012274545.1 Fukomys damarensis
TTCATAAAATGCATGTAAAACATTACCATAGTAATAGCAAAGTTTGCATGTTTTCAAAATAAGGTATTAGTCATTTCAGTCTTTTATAACAAAGTTTTTTTTGTGTGTGTGTGCAACTGTGCCATGATTCTATCCTGTGCTAATATGAAAGTAAATAGGACATGAATCCCTGTATCCAAAGATTTTACAATCCAGAGAGAGAGAGACAAA
>NW_022962103.1:0-202 GCF_012274545.1 Fukomys damarensis
CAGGGCTAAAATTGGGGATGTGTCACAGAAGAAGTGCTGGATGACATTAGACTTGCAGAAATGAAGTCTGCTCATGAAAATCACATTCACAGCGGAGTCCACAAAGCCAATAACATAGGAGCCAGAAAGCAGGGCAGAGCAGAGTCTTGTGGACATAATGACTGGATAGCGCAGGGGGTTGCAGATAGCTACATAGCGGTCA
>NW_022962104.1:0-274 GCF_012274545.1 Fukomys damarensis
TCTTTCCTGCCCTCTTCTCCAGTCACCCAAACCTTGGGTGATCATCTGTTGTTCTCCAGTCTCACCTATACTATATTTCCCTTCATTTATCTCTGTTTTATCCTCTATTTCTCTTAAACCACCCCCTAAGGTAATATCACTCACTAAGAGGAAACAATGCATACAACCTCTGGATTTACGTTGAATTGTATTATATAACCATAGATCTTGTTGCTATAGTTAAAGGTAACAAATTAATAATCACCAAAATTTGTCAGTTTCTAAGCTATGCTTG
>NW_022962105.1:0-799 GCF_012274545.1 Fukomys damarensis
TCAAAGTATATGTTTGCAAGCATGCATAATATTCCACAGCAGCGAAGTGATGAGTTATGTTTGCTGAATTACCTGGAGTGGAGACTATGAACATGACTAACAGACAAAAGTGCCTGTTAGTTTGAGATGTTCTGGCAGTAGCAACTAAACAGTAAAACTATAATAAAGGATGGTAAACCTCATTAGTAAAATTGGCTGTCTTCAGAATAGGCTCATTTAACAAAATGAACCATCATCTCTTTGGGGAAGTCCTTGGTGAACTCCTCTACTCTTTCTACTTGGCTGCTTTGTTCCACGCAGTTTGGCAGCTACCTGAAACTTCTTGCATGTTATGCAGTCTCACTCCTGTGTTGGATGTGGATGCCAGAGTAGATTGCAGATAGCAAGCCATGCCCAGAGCTGTCTCCATCGCCCATTACACTGCTCAGCGAAGACCACATGGCAGAATATCAGCTATCAGAAAGAACCACCCGGACCGTGAAGTACTGTTAGAGAGAAGCACAATACCATAAATCTTCATCTCTTAAATTTTGGCAGGATTTGATAGACAGACAGCAAAGCTATTTTTTTCTTGCCTAAGAACATCAACATTTATTTTACATGATAAGAAATAAATGAAATACAAACCCTTGCATTTAAGCATAAAAACTAGCTTTTAATAGATTACATGCTATTTTGAAATAGAAACTTGGAGAAGTTCCCATATGAAATGGAAAATGCGAATAGCAGAGGTTAGACAACAAGACTGGAGATGGGTTGGCATTATTATTATTATTATTATTATTATTATTATTATTAT
>NW_022962106.1:0-466 GCF_012274545.1 Fukomys damarensis
TTCACATTCCTGAAACTGACCGCTTTCGCTTTAAACGGCTAAGCGGCAAGAGAAGCTGTTTCTTGTGCAAAACTGCATTTTAAACCTCTGAAGCTCTCTGCAAAGTGCGTTTGTGTTCTAACTTCAAACTGAACCTATCCCCAAGTATACAGAATTCTAGAGGCTTATCTGCGCTCAGAGCTGCTAGGCCCTCCTTTAGGCCTGAAGGGCTTCTCTGCTAAAAGTGCCTCACTACTGTGCTTGAATCTCTGTCAGGCAGAGACCCTCAAACAAAAAGGAATACAGTTGTACTCCACATAAGATGTGGACTACCTTGTTAAACTCACAGAGTTGTAGCACCCTTCTCTGCAGCGTATTTCACATTCATGAAACTGACTGCTTTTGCTTGAAATCGCTAAGCGGTGAGAGAAGTTTTTTCCAGGAGAAAACTGCACTTTGAAACAGAGGCCCTCTGCAACATGCGTTT
>NW_022962107.1:0-324 GCF_012274545.1 Fukomys damarensis
ATTTCAGGGTCCCCACCCTTGAGAAGGGAATGATAGAAATGAGCTGGATTTGGGAAGTGACAGCATGCCCCTGAATGGAAATTCTGCAAAGATGAGCCACATTATGGATTCCCTGAATTTGCAATCCTCAGGTTCCTTGAGAAGAGTGCACCACACTCCCTTACCAATTCCCTTCCTACCTTACACCTTTTGATTCTACACTTACATATAAGGGTGCAGGCTCAAAGTGGAGCTGTGGGGACCTTGCTGACCTGATCAGGCCTCATTTACATGCATTTGTATTGTGATTTTGCAAAGGGTTTTGGCCACCATGCTGGTTCTGAC
>NW_022962108.1:0-500 GCF_012274545.1 Fukomys damarensis
GAAACTGAACAACCAAATCTTTAACATTTTAGAAATTTAATTAATCAGTTGGAACTCCTTATGCGAGGAGGTAGATTTTAACTTTTTAAAACAATAACATTCAGCAGCAACGGCAACATATAGCTTGGGGGCACCTACCAGATGTCAAGTGCGATTCAAAGCACTTTGGATTAATCAGATTGTCCTTCATAACAACTCTGTGAGGTTAGTACTTTCCTATAACTGTCATTTTGCTGATAAGGAAATATAGGCACAGAGTTGTTTGATACATTTTTTACCTTTATGAAACATACAGTCCAGTGCAGGAAATAGACAAACAGATAATTCTATTGTAGTTGTGGTAACAACTGTGGAAGAGACCACAAAATACCTGTTATAAATCAGAAGGAAAAAATAGAAATTGACCTAATGATGAAAACAGAGAGGTTTCAATGAAAAATGGAATGTGTTAGGCATGAGGTAGGGGAGAGTGGGTGAACTGGCTGCATAACAATTCTCTC
>NW_022962109.1:0-359 GCF_012274545.1 Fukomys damarensis
TGTAGAATCAACCTAATGTGGCATGTTGTATATTTAAACTAGATTTTACTAATATTTTTGCTCTTCAGTATTTACACTAATGTTGTCAAATAATGGTCTCAATCCGTGGGGTAATATATTGTAACAAATTATTTTAACAAATTTGCTGAAAGATCTAGTATTATAACACTCTGTCCATATGATTTGTGTCCTGACATTATCCAATGGGTTTGGGTTTCAGAAGCACATTTTTTTAACGTGCTACATATTTTCATATGTTGTGATGTAGGACCAGCTAAAGAATGCAAGAGTAGCTTAACCAGTAGCTCTGAGGTATTAGGAATACTGCAGATCTAGACTGGGACTGAATGCTTACGTTT
>NW_022962110.1:0-760 GCF_012274545.1 Fukomys damarensis
TGCTGTTTACAATGTACTTCAGTTTTTATTGTATTCTTCAATTGGTTGTTGCTGGTAGAGGGAACATTAGGGTAGGAGGGAGGAAACAGAGATAAAAGGGAGACAAAATGAGTTGGGACTTTGATCTCCTCTGGCCTTCTATCCCACATTCCACCCCAAGATTTCTACCCAAGACCAGGAATCCCCCAGCCCTGGGATGTAAAGGCCTCACCCCTGGAGCCCATGTCCTTCTGAGTGTGAACTTCTTTGCTGCTGTTTACTAAATCTGCATATGCCTCTCCCTGAAATGCTTTTCTCTGATGAAAATCAGTGACTTTATTGTGTGTTGGGGCAAGTTGAGGTCCCCGTGTCTTCTTTGGAGGGACCTTCTTAGACCCTGTATGGTGACCATGCTACATTCTTTGCATTGAGTGTGTTGATTTCTTGGGAGTAAATTGGAATCTTTAAACGTGAAATCCTGAACAGGACATGTGCGAGCGAACTCCAGTCTTCCTTTTTGTCTTTAATAAAGTTTAAATGAAGTTAAAATATTTTTTCATAGGCCATAGCTGTGTTTGATTAGTACCCAGACGCTGCAGAGTTTAAAAATTTGCTGTTCTAAATAAGGTGATGATTTCTATATTTTCTCATTGCTTATGTATTTATTTCCTTCCTTATAGAGGAATACTGTTGATTTCCTAAGCTGATTTTGTGTCCAGTAATCATGCTCATCTGTAATTTTTCTGTCTTTCCTTTTGATTTTGTTATTTTTTTGGGGGGG
>NW_022962111.1:0-262 GCF_012274545.1 Fukomys damarensis
TTTCCTTTGCATGTGATTTGTTTCTTTTCTCTTACTTCTTGTAGTATTTTGTTCTTCTGTTGAAACCCCTTTTTCTTATCAGGTAAGTTTTATAGAAATTTGAGATTATGGAGAAAAACTGGTTATTTTGCCCTTTAAGTTGTGGAGACTCAGGAGTTTATTAGGGAGTGGCTGCGTTCCATGTTGCCTAAGGAGTTTACTCCTGGTCCACTGTCTGTAGTGCACTATTCTTATTTTAATTTTTATCAGTATTGTCTCAGGC
>NW_022962112.1:0-213 GCF_012274545.1 Fukomys damarensis
TTTGCTTTACCACTAGTAATCTAACATAAACTAAATGTTTTCAGCTAGTCCCCTATAATTGAAAAGTTAGAATGTTTCTAACATTTCACCACTAAAGCAATACTGCTGCGAATGCCACAAACGTTTGCACATGTATATATGTAGGATAAGTTCCAGTCAGTACAGTTTCTAGGTCAAAAGATATTTGCAATTGATGTTTTAATAGATATCTTT
>NW_022962113.1:0-207 GCF_012274545.1 Fukomys damarensis
GTGAAGGGAGGGCAGGGACAAGGGGCAAAATGAGAACCAAGACCTGTCATGTAAAGGTACAAGGTTCCAATAATGAATGTAACTATACTGTATACCTAAAATGTACCAATAAACTCAATTCAAACTAAAAAAAATTTTAAAAAGATCATAATCCACACAAACCAAAAAGTGAATGACAAAATTAGACAAAATGCTCAATAAACCTAA
>NW_022962114.1:0-1898 GCF_012274545.1 Fukomys damarensis
AAAAAAAAAAAAAAAAAAAAAAAAAAAAATCAACTGGATTACGACCTGCAATTCCAAGTTGTTGGTGCCAGTTGCAAGGGTGCTAATGGCAGACCGGAAACTTCCCAGCCAAAGTAGGTGGTATGATTTTGTTTCTTGTTGGCAACCCAGGATATGATTGAGTAAAGCTGAAGCTTCAGGAAAAAAAGTTTTAAAATAAATTTTATTTTTCAGGAAATTTATTGTATAGTTATGCTTAAGATTTGAGAACATTTGGTCCTGGTGACTGGGGTAATATGTGATATATCTTGTGACTTCATGGATTCCATAATTCTCATTTTCTGTGTGGTAAAGACTATTACCATGCTTACTATTTTCATTTCTAAGAGATTACTAGTGATCTTTGAGAATTTTTTCATGTGTCAGTGTTCCCACCTGCAGTAATGCTCACTAGTCAGCACTTCACTAGCTAGAAGTGACACAGAGGCAATGAAGATTGTGTACTATTTCTGAAACACAAAAGATTGAAAGTTACATTATGTCTATTATCCACATCTGGAAAAGAAGATGGTGAGAGACACACAGCAGTGTTTAGCCAGACTTGACTAAACCCACCTTGGGAGGAATCCGCTGATATTTTTCTTTTTTTCTTCTCCCTATACTTACCACTCCTAGTTTTTGGCCACATTTCAAGCTAAGGAATAAAGTTCTAAAAAGCGAGAATTCCTTTTGGCCCTGGCTCCGGTGTCTATGAGATTGGTTATCAATTATAGGGGCAAGAAAGAGTTGTTTCTTTTCCCAACACTAGGGAAGCTGTGACATAGGGAACAAATAGCCTAGGAAATACAAGTTTTATAGGTGAGTCTCTCTGGTTGCTGGTGGCAAAGGTAGTGGGTGGATCTGAAAAATGGCAGGATCTACTCTTTCTCTGTGGTTTCCCAGGAGCTTCAGGTATTTCATGATTTGCATAAGCAGTCTTTGGGAACTAAAGTGCAGTACTATACCCCTTGCAACCTGGCACATCCAAAATGTGAATGGTCAGTACTGCTTAGGGCTGGTCATGACAATCCCAAAGACTGTGATTTGATGGAAGCATTTCACTGGATTATCAGACTCAGGTCAAGAGACAGAAGATTTCCTCATTGAAAACCATTGAGAAAAAGGCATTAGTTTTATCACGTAATGTATCTATCAGGACAGATAACCAAGGAGTCTTCTCATTACAGTATATAATTAGAAATGAAGATGGGCAAGTGTGTTCTATGGACTATTACTGTTCCCCAGGTGAGGACATTCTTGAACCTGAGTACTGAGTATGGGAATTCACTGTGATATTTATGTACATTGATAATAGGTTGTATTCTTGTTCTGAAAACAATACTTTTCATGATTTGCCATTGTATTTTCTATACAGAAGGAGGATAGAGGAGATAGGTGCAAGGTCTTTTTTGGCTAACAATTGCTATGTATTTTATAAATGTTTTCTTGTAGTCATAGATTATCCAGCTAATTGTACTATCCTATGGTTCTGTCTTTTACATTCATGATAGTAGTTATGTGTTAAGATAAATAAATTAAGTACTTCTGTTTAAGTAGAACATTTCAAAGATCAAAGGTTTTAAGTTTGATGATGCTCTATTCAAAATGATCTTTTGTTTATTACTGTTAGTAAAAGCCAAGGCATATGGAAATGGCCTGTTAGTTTGAATTCTGGAGACTAGATCTTAAAACAGACTGATTCACAAAGTGTCCTTCACAGATCAATGTCAGAATCATGTGGAATTTTCTTAGAAATTCTGGGGTTGGGTTCAGCAAGTTTTGTCAAGGAAATTCTGATAGGTGTCAGAGTTTGGAAACTTTTAATAGTATTTGATTGCATTGAGGTGTTCTTTCTTTTGTCTTTCCTCTCTCTCTCTCTC
>NW_022962115.1:0-684 GCF_012274545.1 Fukomys damarensis
GTGTTTGAAGCTATACAGTGTATTCTGTGAGAGCTTAATGGTGATGCATCTTTTACTATAATAAATTTTAAGAAGTAAGCATTCAGTGTTTAACAGATCATAATGAACCAGGGAAAAGAAACTGCTCTACGTAGGTGTCTAGTGATGTGGTGAGGTAGGTGAGAAGGGAGGCATTGAGTACTTCATTGTGTAGTTAGTTTTCAGTTTTTATTGAGCCTTTGCCTCTCTACCTTAACCTTTATTCAGTGTTTCACATTTCCCCCCATAATTTACACAGCTAAGGGTGGCTAGCATGGGGTGCAGTTGTTATCTGGATCTATTAGTTCTGATAACCTTCAGATAGGTTAGGCTGTGTTCACCAGTTTACCCAAAGGACTGGCCTTGTTATGAAGAACACAGTGCTCTGGGCTATTTCAAAATATCTAGAAGAATGAGGACATTTTTCTCTGGTATTTATTGTAATAGCCTGTTTTTTTATTCTTTTGTGACGTAATAGTCACGAAAGTGTGGGAGCTCCTATGACTGGGTATCTTGGAGGTTTTAACTCTTCAGAGCTATCCAAACTGAGCCTTCCACAATTTCTTGATTACAGTTCAGGTTTTCCCACACTAATACTGGTTCTTGTGGTGGCTTTACTGTCTCGCTGGCTCCAAGAAGCCACGTCTCTCATTTTCACTGCAGAAG
>NW_022962116.1:0-228 GCF_012274545.1 Fukomys damarensis
TGAAGCAAACTTTAACTGTTTTGTTGAACCTTACACTAGATGGTATCTTAGAGTTCATGAAAAAATGTACATATACACTAGAGTTCATGGATATATATATGTATGTATATGTGTGTGTGTGTATATTTTTTTTTCAAGGTATCTATTTTCAAGAGGTAATACTCCTGATTCAGAAATTTACTGCAGTATTATTTTTATTAAGAATTTAGTAATTCAACCACAAATTGA
>NW_022962117.1:0-244 GCF_012274545.1 Fukomys damarensis
GAAAGAAAGAAAGACCTATGTTAAATACTGTTCATGAGCAAAGACCATGTGTTGAGATACTGGCTTATAGAGGAAAGAGCTCCTGCTTTGGAGTCATAAGGACCTGAGATCAAATGGAGGCCCTGCTTGTTGTCCATTGGACAGGTGGCCATGTGACTGGAGCCACTTGAACCCTCAGGTGCAGCTTTCTCATCTGTAAATGGGGGGTGGGGGATAACAGGAGATGTCCTTGTCATGGGCTTCT
>NW_022962118.1:0-357 GCF_012274545.1 Fukomys damarensis
ATAAATTGGTATGACCCTTCCAATCTTGTTTCTCTTTGTTGAAATTGTTTTGAGTTTGTTTGTGGTTACATTTAAATTTTTAATAATGTCACTGTCTACACATTCTGCTAAAATGTTTATTGGCATATGAGTGCTGAAATTTGACATTACCTGGGAATAGTTTGACATCATTAAGGTTCTTGTGTCTTCTAATTCTCTATTTCACTTTAAAAAATATTTTTTCTTGGATATTTTATAGACGTTTTGTTGTAGTGACATATATCATTGGTTATATTTATTCCTAGGTATTTATGTTTTTTAATGCTACTATAACTGGAATTGTTTTTGTAAATTTTATTTTCATAATGTTTGCTAGTG
>NW_022962119.1:0-230 GCF_012274545.1 Fukomys damarensis
CTAGTGAAGAAAAGATAAATGAACCCAAAATAAAATTCCTCTGTGCTTTTGAATTAGTGTTCCAGGGCTTAAAGAAGTGGACTCCTACAGATGTAGAGGAGGGACATTGAGTTACTACTGACACTTGTTTTCTTCCTCATGTTTTCATGTATAAATGCTTAATTCTGTCCTACTATTTCTCCTGGACCTATGTGGTCAATGATGTTCATTCTAGTGCAGTAATCACTCCA
>NW_022962120.1:0-222 GCF_012274545.1 Fukomys damarensis
TTGAACTAGAGAGGAAATTATAAAGATTAGACCAGAAATCAATGCAATGGAAACTAAGGAAACCATACAAAAAATAAATGATTGAAGATTAATGTTTTTGAAAGAATAAATAAAATTGATAAACCTTTAGTAAACCTTATCAAAAAATGGAGAGAAAAAGCTCAGATTCATGCAATCAGGAATGAAAAAGTTGAAGTCACAACAGATCCTACAGAAATCCAG
>NW_022962121.1:0-511 GCF_012274545.1 Fukomys damarensis
CAGTCTCCCTGCTGTGGGCAATAGACCCTCACCATATCCATGGAGCCGACATCCATGAGGGCTATCTCACTGGCCAGCTAAGTAGTGCTCAAAGTTTATGACATGCAGACAGGTATAAGTCACGAATGTCGCTCCTGTAAAGGGGTTCTTGTCATTCTGTGCGAGGCAACTAAGATGGAATGCAAGCTCACTGCGGCTTGATTGTCCACTCCAACCTTCTTCCATGTGAAGGCTAGGCCAAGGGACTTCTTATTTATTTCCGAGGCACTGGCGCTGTGTTCACCAGGGCCAGGTAGGGACTAGGGCCCGTTGACTGTGTATCCCAGTGGTCCTCATGGCGGCCGTGAGCAGCAGCTGCATGGAGGGTATAGACTTGCTGCGTGGTGACCACTGCTCAACAGACCTCTGTGTGACCTGTCCTTGAGGCCAGCGTTTATACATGTCAAAAAATGTTAAAACATCCACAAGGTGGCGCCTAGGACCGGGGCAAGAGCGCAGTTGGCCTACAGTC
>NW_022962122.1:0-5864 GCF_012274545.1 Fukomys damarensis
AGACAGACAGACAGACAGACAGACAGACAGACAGACAGATATTTGGGGGGAGTGGTTTGAGACAAGTCTCACTATGTAGTTGAGACTGACCTGGAATTCACTATGTAGTTCAGGCTGGTCTTGAAATCACAGCCATCCTCCTGCCTCAGCCTCAGGAGTGATGGGATTACAGGCATGTGCTACCACGCCCAGCTAAAGTGTGATACTCTTAAGGCTTCCTACTCCACTGCCCAAGGCACAGTGTCAGGTACTCCCTGTGACTGTATTCTATTAAAGCAAGGTATTCAAATATAGAGAATCTTCGAGTTCTTCATCCAAATTTGCCATTTGCATTAGTCAAGAAAAACTAAGCAAATAAATTTTTCTATGAAAACTATATAGAGAGTACCTTTAACTGATGGTTGTAAGTTAGGAGGAAAATAATATTTGACAAAATAATATTATAACGGTAATATATGTGTGCATACATAGTATATACTTATTTATATATTAGGTTACCAACATATAGATGTTATCTATCTAGATGCTGAGATAGGATAGATAGATAATAGATAGATGATAGATAGATAGATAGATAGATAGATCGATCTTCCCTACATATTATGTGACAGGAGAAGTATATAAGCTTCTAATGCTTCCAAAATAATGATCTCTCAAAAATCTTTTAAAGGACTAGTTTTATTCCCACCCAGTTCATATTTTTATTCTGTTTTTGTGTAAAAAAGTTGTTATGGTTTGTATATAGATGTCCCCCCAAAGCCTCATGTGGTCATAGGTGGCTGAATCTAGAGTGTGTTATGCTGGGATTAAGGGTGGGTGATTACCACATCAGTCCCATGATTGGTTTGACACAGCCCTAATCCTGGTAGCCTGGATACAACATAAGGGACAGAAGGAGGCTTGTCTTCTCCCTTCTTGCTTTTGCTGTCTACCACTGCCGTGAACTGTTGCCCCTCTGCCATGTGCCACCCTGCCTTGGAGCCAGCCAATTAGAGACTGAAACCCCAACGAATTGTGAGCTAATAAACTTTTCCTCCCTTAACTTTGGGTACTGGGTATTTTGTCTCATCAATGAGAAAAAAAAGTAGCTAGAACACAAGGGTATACCATGAAATGTTCTGGTCTCTCTCTCCCTCTCTCTCTCTCACACACACACACACACAAATATTGCTTTTCATGGACCATTTTTATTTTTCGTTTGTGTGCTGGCTTTGTACCTATTCTGAGTTTGAGAATGATACTGTTCTTTTTAAACATAGCCCTCCCCACTTCCAACTGATGGGGAAAAACTGGCTCTATATTTTAGACTGACTTTTCTCTACGCTTCAGAAAAGCTAGTTTCTTGCCTCCTCTCATCTTAGAACTCAGTGTTAGGGTCTTTATACTATGTTCTGCATTCTGAAATCTGTATTGAATATGGGAGAAGCTAAATTCCTGATTAAGTTCCAAGGTAAAAAGTGATCTCTTCTTTTCTCTCATTGGGCTGACATTGGTTCCCATAGCTCAGTGTGACCTTAAATGCCCTAGTTGGCTCTAGCCTATAATGGTAACATACAAGATTCAAGCACTGTTTCCCAAATTTCATGAAGGCTACGAACGCACAGTTTTAGAGTTTGGAGTTCAGGCTTCCAGACTCCAAACACAAATGAATTTGTATCGGACAATGTGCTTTCTAAATGGAGTTAGACACTCTAGTTATCACTAGAGGATTGTACGTTTATTCTAAGTGTAAGGATGGATAAGGGTATCCAAGCCAAATGCCAGGGCATTTGGTGTTTAAAGGACTTCAGTGAAAAACCTATTGTGAAAACTGGGAAGAGAACATGGGATCTAAATGGTTCTGTGCTGAAAGATGAAATCTGATCTTACAGGCTGTTTCTTGAAGGCTTTTTAAAATGTAAATCTACCGCTCCTTGGCCTCTCTGGGCCGCTACTGGGACAGTAGGATGTTTGCTGAGCTATGGTTTTAGGCAATAGTTCTGGGTGCCTCCAGTAATGCCCATAATTGTTACTATGAAAAGGTTGAGTATGTGTACCAGTGAGACCAAGAGCCACATATGCCGTAGCCCACAGCCAGCTGTTTGAAAACCTTTCGTGTTCCAGGCATGGTGGAAGTTGTCAGAGATATTCAGATAAATCACACCAAGCCTTGATCCTACTAGCTCTTCAAAGTTATCAGTGAAGAATGAGGTATAACACTAAATTTAAAAGGAAGGTACTAAGCAGGTTATGTTAGTGTGCACCTGCAATCCCAGCACTCTGGGAGGCTGAGACAGGAGGATCACATGTTCAAGCGCAGCCTGTATAATTTAGCAGCTTGGTGAGACTCTGTATCAAAAAAAAAAAAAGGGGGGAGGATGGGGATGCATCTCAGTGTGAAGACCCTGAGTTCAATCCTCAATACTAGAGAAACAAAAATAAAACAATGACAAATACAATGACAAAACCTAGAATATAGGAAAGTACATGCTTTTATTTAAATATAGACAAACTGTCCATATACAAAAATGATAAAACCTTTGTCTTTACTTGACTATAATTAAACTGTAAAATTACTTTCTGAATTAGTGCAAGATATATAGATCCCAATCACTTTATCAAACATGAGCTATTTACAAATGGTAAAATTATCAAGGACTGTAACTATGTTTTTGAGGGACTCATCCCTTGTTCTGTGACAGTTGGAAATCTATGTTTGTTTCACGAATGATTCAAGTAGAAACTATAAGCAGGGTTCTTACAATGTCAGTAGAATAAATTATGTCTAAACAGTTTGTGTAAGCTTATAAACTAGCTGAGAGTACAGGTTTTGTAAAGGTTTTTATAATGCAAAATCAGGGAAGTAGTTTCTGATACCTTTTATGTGCCAAAAAGTTTGATTTCTAGTAACTTGAAGGTTAAAAACATACAATTCTCTCCTTGTTTTGGATAGGGAGCAAGGAGACATTTTCCACATAAAGCACAACGCGCTTCTAGCAGCAGTAGTTACAGGGGAAGCAAGAGAAGAAATGGTAGAACAGTAGTGAAACTGAAAATAGTAATGAGGAAAGCATCCTGGAAAAGAAAAAAAATACTACTTAGTCCTTCACTTTCTCTTTAGGATAAAGTGTAGTTATTTCACTAACATGTACCTAGATAATTTTACATCCTAATGTTCACATTCAAATTTTAATTTAAAAAACTTACCTAACGATAAAATTTTGCATAATCCAAAAGAAGATTTTAATTGGTCCATCTGGCATTTTAAATAATGTTCTACTTATTATGAAGCAGGTGTTAGACACTTCTGAATATTCTATTCTTAATTAAAGCTTTAAAAAGTAAGATTATATTTTCTATTTGGAAATTTAAAAATCTAAATTTAGTAGACATGAATAATAAAATGTATGGAGTCATATGGTTTTGCAGTTTAGATAATTAATGATCAGATATTTCCTGAACTTTAATTCCTGTGACGCACCTTTATTTTAGATTTTTTATCTGTAATATATGGAACTTGGAAATTATACCGGCACTGTGTTAAAACTTCATTTATACAAATTGAGAAAATCACCAGTACTCTTTTGTACATAAGAGTTCAGCAAACATATTCTTTTGAAATGACAGCTAAGCACAGATTTGACTGTGGTTTGAGGAGCTAAAATATAAAGAAACCAAACAAACATGAATATAACATTTAATATCACAAAGCAAAAATGCATGATCATTTAGACTCCATGCTATCTTCATAAACATGAAAATCAATTTAATAATTTATAATGCATTATAATCCGTTTAAAAATAAAAATTTAGAAGATAAAATAATAGTTTTTTCATTTGGATATACAACAGGATAAACATAAATATATAAAGAATGTTAATTGAATCTGCAAAGAATGAAATCTCTAGTGGAGGATCTGGATTATTGTGTTTAATTCTGTTCAAAATACCTATTAATGTTTAGCTTAAAAATGTAAAATAAATTCAGTGAGAACCATTTTCTATGTGCAAGAAGAATTTAAACAGTCTAAAACAAAACAACAAAAAATAATTTAAACACCCTAGCTCTCTTTGCCTACATGAATTCTGCACTGAGAGCATCATTCCTAGTGGATACTACATCCCTAAAGCTAAGAAGCCCTTAACAGTTGGTACAGTTGACCCTGGCTGCTGCTAGGGACATTTGTCATGAACTTCTAGGACAGACTACAGATCAAAAGGAGGCACATTATCCACTTTCAGCTAGCACCATTACTAAACAAACCAATAACAATATAGGATAAAAAGGCACAATTGTTACATAGGATTAGTGAGTCATGATAGTATCCAGTCCAAGTTGGCAAAGCTAACAAAATTGAGAACAGGGCATCAGTGATTGTCTTTGTGGGATTTATTTTTCAGAAGGAGGTGCATGAGGATATGTTATGTCAACTTTTGTTGCCAAAAACACTGCAGCTGCAGAAATATTCAAGTCTTTGAATGATTACATAGTAGAAAACTGAATCAATTATTTTGTGTCAGTACCAAGAGGCTGCCATGACTGGACACTTTTTTGTTTCAATGCTTGAATGAAATAGGTGCCTGCTGAATATGAGTCTACACATTTTGTTATCCATAGAGAAATACTGGCTAGTCAAGAAATGTCACCTAACTGTAATCATATTTTATATAATATGATTAAAGTATGAACTACATTAAATACATACCCTTAACATACATCTATTCACCCAGCTCTGTCAGGACGCAAACCCCTCTCTTATACACAGAAGGGATATGGCTTTGTAATAGTAGATTACTTGTTACCAGAGGTGCTCCAGAGATTTCTTTTAGGCAGTCACCGTAGATAGCATGTTTCAGTGACATTGACTGGGTCTCAAAATTTGCTTACTTATATAACATATTCTGTCTGCCTCATAAACATGTCCGTCACTTTAGGAGAATATGACAGCTGTGCTCAAGTCAATAGATAAAATAACTACATTCAGAGCCAATTGTAATTAGGAGGGCAATGAGTGGACATTGAGATCACAGAGAACTAGGTGTTTCTTTCTTCCACCCGGTACATGATCATTTGTCTCAGCTTTCTAAAAAGTTTAGTTATTAATTCCCAACCACAAAAATCCACTGAAATGGGAAAGAGTGAATCCATGACCCATTTGTGAATAAGTCAGGTGAATTGACCAGGCCAGTGCTAGAATATGATCAAATGCTTGAGACCACAAATGATAGTGGCTTAAAAGTATGTTTGAGACTATTTCAAATCTCCATCCATTTTGGGTTAAGGTCAAAGTGGACTATCTGGAGATTGCCACAAAAGTACAGAGAAGCATGTTTCTATTTCCAACATCCTACCTCTGTAAAGCAGTATTTTCTGCAGTGACATCAACCGGGACGAGATTGTGAAGTAGGCTGGACATTATTGACACAGTTTGGGTGTCACTGCCTCCCATTACCCCCAAGGGAACCATACAATTACAGGAAAATATGCCCAGGGCTCCCACTGATCATGCATTATGGTGAGTTATATATTTATTCCATTATCTATTTCAATGCAGTAATATAAATAAAATGCAAAATAAATGTGATGGGCTTAAGCCATCCCCCAACCATCTCCTCCACTTCAGTTAATGAAAAGAATTGTTTTACATGAAATCAGTCCCTCAGGCCCTGCTGAGATAGATGTAATGATTGTAGTAAAATATTCAAAGAATGATAAAAATGCATTCATATCAGAAAGCAAATATGTCTGTTTGGTGTTGTCATTAATAATGTAGCCCAAAGACCCTAAATGAGATTATAGAACTTTCACAATGGAAATGTTATGGGGGTGAAGGGAGGGCAGAGGTAAGGGGAAAAAATGAGAATCAAGACTTGCCATGTAAAGG
>NW_022962123.1:0-255 GCF_012274545.1 Fukomys damarensis
ATTATTGGGATCCTGTACCTTTACATGACAGGTCTTGGTTCTCATTTTTTCCCCTTGTACCTGCCTTCGCTTCACCCCCTCCTCCCCTCCCCATTTACAAACATTTTTATTTCCATTTTTTCAGTTTCTTCTATTTTTTCCTTTCCCTTGCTACCTTTCCCCTATGCTTCCCACTTACCCTACACCTTTAGGCCTTTTCTTCCTATTTCACATTGTCAATTATCCCATTAGGATCTTATGTACTATTATAGTTTA
>NW_022962124.1:0-211 GCF_012274545.1 Fukomys damarensis
AGGGATGGAGGAAGGAAGGAAAAAGAGGGAAGGGCAGAGGAGGGGATGGGAGAGAAGCGGAGGAAAGGGAAGGGAAGGAATAAAGGAGAGAGGAAGAATGGGTCCAATCACTGGTCGGTCCCCAGTGGCCATAGCTGGCTATACCACGGTTCACCAGGTTGATGCCAACACGGGGAGCCCATCTACTGTGCCCCCACCCTAAAACATCTGG
>NW_022962125.1:0-1200 GCF_012274545.1 Fukomys damarensis
TTAGAATAGAAGTGATCCTATTGTTATGCTGGCTTGGTACTTTCCTTCCTTCAACCAGTTTCTTTATAGGTTTAGAAACTTCCTTTCTTTAAATAGTCCCTGTCCACACACTTCTACAGTGTCATTTACTTACTCTGCTTCTGGCCACGTGTTAAATAATTGTTACACAAATCTTCCCTCCTCTGTAACTTCACCATAATTTTGCAGTGTTAGGTCTGTCCTCTGGCCTCTTACAGCGGTCCTCACGTCCTTTTCTTACAGTGACCATGTATGTTTGATGAATACGTGAATGAGAAAGGAATGGGTGGCTAGGTGGGGAATGGGTGCAGGGAATATATGTACTGTGTTGACAGCTTTTTGCTGTACACCCTGTGAAGTAGTCGGTAATTTTGCCCCAGTCATTCTTGTGTAGAACTGACCGTGATCATTTTTCTCGGCTGATCAACAAGGAGGGTTTGAGAGTTGGCTGTGTGTACCTAGCACATACTAGGAGTTGAGGAAGCACTGAGAGGGCTTTATAAATTATACTTTCAGGATCTTGCCTTCGAATGTCAGCCTTTAGTCAAATTTACTTAACCTAGCCAACGTTTCAGTATTAGGATTTAAAGTATAACTGAACAACCCAAGCCTTCCTCTGGACTGCTAATAAAAAGCCTTCAGAGCTTACTGGGGAATAAATGTTTATCTATAAAAGTACAGTATATGTAAAAGAAAAAAAAAACAAACCAAAGTTACAGAAGAGCCATTTTGGAGGGACAGTTTGGTTTGAATGTCCACAGTCCTAAGGTCGACAAAGTATCAAGGAAGTGTTTAGGTAGCTGCTCTGCCTGCCTTATCAGATCTTTTTTGAAGAATATGTTCAATTTGATATCGTTGCCTGATAGTGGGTCCCAGGGGAATTCTTTCCAGGTTCTTGGTGTCCTGAACAAGACACACAGAAAAGATAGCGGACGTACATTTATTGAAGATGGAAAAGAATTATGCTGTGCAGGTGAGAGCAGGTCAGTGGACAGACTCACGTAAAGGAAGGGGTCGTGTGCATCTAACGTCCAGGGTGGGTTTTTCCCTCATACAAATTAAGGCATCGGGATGTTTGTCCTATCAAAAACTCACTTGAAGAAGATGTGGTTTTCTATTAAATGGAATACTACTCAGCCATAAAGAATGAGAAAATAGATTCATTCATAGGAAAATGGATAC
>NW_022962126.1:0-238 GCF_012274545.1 Fukomys damarensis
AGCATTAGCAACAAGATGCTAATATTACTATCTGCTTACAAGTCAGCAACTTTCCAAGAATCTTTGGCTAAATGCACTAGTCTTAGACGTTTAGCATCAAGTTGGGGGCTGGGCATAAACCACTGTGCTAATTGGGCATTGTTTAGGGATAAAACGTTCTCTCTTTACCCCCACTCAGTTAAAGAGACTTCAGTGCAATGTTTAGTCTTCAATCTTTAGGCAGCATCAAGATTTATAC
>NW_022962127.1:0-310 GCF_012274545.1 Fukomys damarensis
GAGAGGTTCAGTTTGACATTGGAACACAAACGCCCTTTGCAGAGGGCTTCTGAGGTTTAAAGTACAGTTTTCCCCGGAAACAGCTTCTCCTGCCGCTTAGCCGTTTAAATGGAAAGCAGTCAGTTTCATGAATGTGAAGTACTCCACAGAGAAAGGTGCTGCAACTCTGTGAGATTACCAGTGAAGTCCACCTCTTCTGTGGAGTACAACTGTATTCCTTTTTGTTTGTAGGTCTCTGCATGGCAGAGATTGAAACACTGTTGTGAGGCACTTTTAGCAGAGAAGCCCTTCAGGCCTCAGAGAGTGCCTA
>NW_022962128.1:0-921 GCF_012274545.1 Fukomys damarensis
CAGCCCCCGCCCAAGTGCCCCTCGCCCAAGTGCCCCCCGAAGAGCCCAGCACAGTGTGCGCCTGCTGCCTCCCCCTGCTCTGCTCCCTGCTCTGGGGGCTGCGGGGGCCTCAGCTCCAGCTCGGGGGGAGGCTGCTGCCTGAGCCCCCACAGGCATCGCAGGTCCCACCGTTGCCGGCTGCGCAGCTCGGACTCCTGCGATGGTGACAGTGGTCGGCACTGTGGGGGCTCTGGCTGTGGACAGAGCTCTGGGGGCTGCTGCTGACCCGGGTCCGAGGCTGGGATGAGGGATTTCGGAGGAAACAGGAATCCAAGGGGCCAAGCAGTCGCTTCATGTCCACGCATCCTCTCCAACACGCCCTGCCCGGGCTGCTTCAGGCCCGGTGCCGGTCCCGTCCAGCTTCCAGCTCTCCCAGAAGCCTCTTCCTGTCTGGTGTCAGCGCCTCAAGTCCTGCTGAGGGTTGTACTTCTTCCCGTGCTTCACGCTGTCACAAAATAAAAAGCTCATTGCGTCCTCCGCGGGCGTCTTACTGTCCTCTCTCCTCGAGTCTCCCGGGTGGGTGCCGTGTGCCCTGCTCCTCTGCCCCTCAGACCCGGGGCTGCCACACAGAGGGCGCAGAGCCACAGCTCTGCCCTGGACAACACTGGAGGCTCTCAGGTTGTTTCAGGCCTAATTTCTGAGTTAGCAGGGGCGAGGAGAGGAGAGGGCGTGGACGGAGGCCTCTGGGAGGAACAGCTATGGACGGAAGCGTGGGGCGGGCTCCTCTGGTCGTAGACTCCAGAGGCTGCCATGAGGCGCTGCTGCTTACTCCTGATGAGCTGTTTCTGGCATCCTAAGTGAGACCGAGTGCATTGCTTGTCAGCAGTTACCCAGCAACTCTACCGGTTTGATAGCTACCTACCCAAAACTAGGCGGAACAGG
>NW_022962129.1:0-438 GCF_012274545.1 Fukomys damarensis
GTGTTTTCAAACAGGGAGACAAAAATAGCAGGAGACAAAATAAAACAGTAGTTAGAAGCAAAAGCTATGCTGAGAGACAATTTTGGGTTCACATCTTGATCCACTGGTCCTTAAATCCCTGACCCAGAGAAAATTACCTAACCTCTGTCAACTTTATGTTCCTATTTTAGAAACATTATAAGACCTGCCTCATTGGATTTTTAAAATAAGGTTAAATAAGGTATATGCTTACATTTGTGCTTGGATACAGTAAGTATTAAATACCACTATTAATATTGTTCATCAAAATATTTTTACCACATTTAATATTAATTTTCTAAATGGAATAAACTTTGAAAACTCTGCCCTGTGTCACTTGGCCACCTACCCTCCACACTAAGTGCTCTCTAAAGACCCTTGTAGAAATCAGGAAATTCTTTTAAAGGTAATCGCTTAGCT
>NW_022962130.1:0-489 GCF_012274545.1 Fukomys damarensis
CCGCCCGGGCCTCGGACCGCCTTCCCGCCCCGGCCCGGACAGCGGCGCCCGAGACGGCTGCCTTTCCCAACTTGTGCGGCGGAGAGTAGCATTGCCCTTCCTTACCCCCCACCCCCTAAAACGAGACCAAGCCTGTGTAACATATATTTCATCTTCCAATAGGGTTTGGTGTTGTTGTCAGCCTCGGGGAGAGAGATTGGACCGATACTGTACTCTTCGAGAGGAGCAGGGCGACGCCGAGGACTTTCCACCTCAACTGCTGTTGGGGTTTCTCCTCGAGTTGGGAGAGAGACCCTGAGACCCTTTTCGTTTGGCGTCGCGTGTGTTGTGCTTATTACTAGTGCAGCGGTTGCTGTCCCAGGGGTGCCTCCGAGTTGTCCTTTCTCCTGAGCTAGCAATGGCTAGTGAAGACTGTCGTGTCCCTTCCCCGCCACCAACAGGTGATGACGGGGGAGGTGGAGGGCAAGAAGAAACCCCAACGGAAGGGGG
>NW_022962131.1:0-456 GCF_012274545.1 Fukomys damarensis
TAACCGCTTTGGTTTCAAACGGCTAATCGGTGAAAGAAGATGTTTCACGGGGAAAGCTGCAGTGTAAACTGTAGAATCACTATGCAGAGTGCATTTGTGTTCTAACCTTAAACTGAATCTATCTCCAAGTAAACATAGTTGTGGAGGCTTGTGTGCACTCAGAGCTGCTAGGCACTCTCTTGGCCTTAAGAGCTTTTCTGGTGCAAGAGCCTCACAACAGGGTTTGAATGTCTACCAGGCAGAGACCTACAAACAAAACAGCAATAAGTTTTACTCATTATGAAATGTGGATTCACTGGTAAACTCACAGAGCTGCAGGACATTTCTCTGTGGAGTACTTCACATTCAGGAAACTCACAGCTTCCGTTTCAAAGCGCTATGCAGTGAAAGAAGCTTTTTCCAAGGGAAATCCGCACTTTAAATTGCAGAAGCACTCGGCAGAGTGCGGTAGATTTC
>NW_022962132.1:0-218 GCF_012274545.1 Fukomys damarensis
CAAAGAAATTCATAGACTGAGAGTAAAAGGATGAAACAGTTTTCCATGCAACAGAATCCCAGAGAAAAAATGGGGTAGCTATCTTATTTGCAGACAGAATAGATTTCAAACCAAAACTAATTAAGAAGGACAGAGAAAGCCACTACATCCTTGTCAAGGGAACAATAAAAGAGGAAGAAATGACAATCATAAATATATATGCACCAAATACTAATGCC
>NW_022962133.1:0-320 GCF_012274545.1 Fukomys damarensis
TGGCAAAATGTACCCTAACTGTCCTGTGCTCGAAATCCAGGGCCTGGCAGTCTCACACTGTGACGAGGAGCTCCTGAAATTGCTCAGGCCTGCATTTCATTAGGAGTGGGATATGTCTGCCATACTAGGTAGAACCCAATGCTTCCAATCTTTGATTCAGGGAGGAGGGGAGGTTCAATGCAAGGCTCTCCAATTTCCTTTGTGGCCCTGGCTCATGGCTGTGCCAATTTCCGGCTCAGTGCGTATTATTCCATGAATCTCCAGACCTCTGCAGTATTGTTTCTGGGAGTGGGTGTGCCCTGAATGCAGAACCAGTCTGA
>NW_022962134.1:0-278 GCF_012274545.1 Fukomys damarensis
GTTTGATCCCTGAAACCAAAAAAACCCCAACTTTCTTGGCCAAAGTAAGTTAGCAAATATATACGGATTTGCTTCTGCTTGTAAATATATTGTTTCCACCCTTTTATGATTTCCACTGATCAAAAAGATTAACAGTGTTTTCCTTTACAGTGTTTCAGAGTCACGGTTCCAGTTCCCCCAAATAGGAGGCCCGACCCTGTGTTTGCCTCACCTTTGCAGCATTTGGAAAGGCCTTATTAACATGCAGAGCGTGGGCAAATTTGTCACCAAGGCACATC
>NW_022962135.1:0-978 GCF_012274545.1 Fukomys damarensis
AAAAAAAAGCAAGAATATTAGGCTTTTAACTATACATGAAGACCCCAATGTTGTAAACTATCTCTGCCATCTTCATGGTAAGAAACAATTCTCAAGAATGGAAAAAACAACTATAGTTTGCAAGGTAGGGGGTGATCTTATATCACAAATTTCACGTGACAAATGTTTTGTATACAATCAGGAAATACTTTTGTAAAAATGAGCAAGTTGCCTGCTGAGTTAAGCTTATCATTGGAAACATTCCAAAATATTTGAGAAGCATCAGAAACCCATTACATGTGATAAGAGCAAGTTTGACCTATAATAAATATATGGCCTTGTCCTTTTAAGATACTATTTTATAAATATTTTATCTATTGTCCTTGTGTTTTTTCCCTGGGATCTCATGTATGCTAAGCATATGCTCTACCAGTAGGCTAAACTCCCTTTTTTCCTTTTTAAAAATCTTAAAACAATCTAGTTCAATTCAATTTTGATGCAGTCTGGGGGAGGGGTCTGCTTTTATTATAAAACTCAGTAACTAAAAAAAAAATAAAACCTACAATTTAAGGGGTATACTAAGATGCAAGGGGGGCAGTTTAAAAAGCAAATTCTACATGCATCTGTGTACTCAGGATGAAAATATTATGTTGTAACAAAACGTCCAAGAAGCTCTTACCAGGGGAGACTCCAGATTTTCATTTTGGTCTTTGTAAAAACAAAGATGTGACATTTAAAATATTATCTAAATGTGTCCAATTACCACTCATTCCCAAGGTTGCTGACACAGTCAGAACATAATTCTCAGGAGAGCAATTGCACCTTTTTAAAATCCAGGTTCAGGGATATGACAAAGATGGGAAGGTGGCCAGGCCCAGCGGGTGGTCAGCTTTGGTGCGGGGCTCTGTGTTGAGTGGGCCCCTCCTACTCAACGGCAGAGGGCAGAGGAGAGTGGGAGAGGAGAAGCATCAGGCTATAAAAAGCTTTATGTTTTATTTC
>NW_022962136.1:0-208 GCF_012274545.1 Fukomys damarensis
AATATCTTTAGACCTATTTCATTCAATTGGGAAAAATAGAACTGATTCCTAATGCAACACTAACATCTCTGAGACCTCACTGAAAAAATACAGTAATATTTTAATAGCCATTGTATTCATTAAAATATATGGACTTAATGAGTTACTTTTTCATAAATGTATTTGATTTTCAACAAAAACAAGGCTGATGAGGAGAGGGAGTTGGAAT
>NW_022962137.1:0-251 GCF_012274545.1 Fukomys damarensis
AAGTTCAAATGACATAAAAAAACATGTTCACAGAATTAATGGCACAAAACTTCCCAAAATAGAATTTGACATACAGATACTTAAGTGAGGCATATAGGACTCCGAGTAGCCATGATCAAAAAGAGAAAAATCTACACCTAGAAATATAATAATCAAAATCCTTGAAACCAAAAGAACAAAATACTACAAGCAATTAGAGAAAGAAATATCACGTGTGAAGGAAAGCCTATCAGGATCACAACAGACTTTTC
>NW_022962138.1:0-702 GCF_012274545.1 Fukomys damarensis
ATACCATACGATGCACCAAAAATACACAGAAAAGAAGCAAAACCATTAGAGGCCAACCTAATAGATATCCACAAGGAGCTATCAGAAGGAGAAACATGCAAATTCCAGCTGGCATCTCTTTTTTCCACTTTATATTTTTATTTTTATCACTTTTCTCCAGTTTAAATTTTGAAAATGTGAGAGCATAGTTTTATTTCATTTTCTATCCGTACGTGTTCACAGTACAGAATGATTGCATACATTATGGGGAGTGACTACTTGTATAAAACAAATCTTAATTCTCTTTTCATCCCACGTCCCTCTGCTCCCTCTAGTCTCCCCCCATGTGTGCCTATATCATTGGAGTAGAGGTCTCTAATTCTTTCAGAAATATGCTGAGCCGGGGAAGAGAGGGATTGGGTGGAATTTCCTTTCATTTTTTGGTGGAATCTCCATACTTATTTCATAATGAATGTACTATTTATATCAGATCATCACTATAAAGGGATTCATTTTTCCCGTACCCTTCCCATCACTTGTTACCATTTGATGACACTAAAATGACCATTCTTGCTTCAGCAAAATGGAATCTTAGGTCCTTTTTCATAGAAATGCCGAAGATGTCTATGTGTGTTCCGGCTTGATATCTATTGATTTTTCCCTGTTTGATCCATTTCTGCTACTTGTTAGTTCTTCCTTATTCAATGAAGGAGATACATGTAA
>NW_022962139.1:0-202 GCF_012274545.1 Fukomys damarensis
TGGAAGGTGTAAAGTCAAGTTTTATTAACATTTATTTCTCCACTGGGAAATTTACTGATGCTGGTAATACTTAGCCAATTGATAGGAATGTAATATTTTTTAGTTTCAAATTCAAAGATTAAACTAGTAAAACTTTTCTTTTTATTATCACTGTAACCAAGAAGATAAGAGAAATTTTTCTAAGTACATATTTATCGTGCTT
>NW_022962140.1:0-237 GCF_012274545.1 Fukomys damarensis
ACACACGGAAGACACCAAATTGAATCTGTCAGAGAGGAGCCTGCAGCGAAATGAAGTAATAACTTATTAGCAAACTTGAGAATTCCTAACTCACAGGATTCAACTGTTTTTCACCTCCTCCCAAATGTGAACCTTGGAAAATCTCATGGTGCTGCTTCTATCAGTGTGTTCTTTATAAATATTTCCTTTTCATTTGGTAGGGAACTAAGAATTCACATGTAAAATCTCTTTCATGAT
>NW_022962141.1:0-879 GCF_012274545.1 Fukomys damarensis
TGACCGTTTTACATATTTTTTCTAAGGTGATTTAAGAATATGTAATCTCTCCTGAATATGAGAAAAGTAACTGTATAGAACTCCAGGCTCAGCAAGATGACTATGAGCCCATTTCTGCCTGACCGATTGACTCTGTGACTTTGGCCAAGTTGTTATTTCTCTGAGTCTGTGGTGGTGCATGTGTCAAATGAGGGACTTTGACTTTCACTACTTTCTAAAAACTTTTTTCAAGTAACACTTTAAAAAAATGTTTGCAGGAAACTGTTACACAAACAGAAGTAGAACTGTTTGGCTGAAGAAGGGGTGGAGGCTTTAATGGGCGACTTGTTATCCACTCATCCTGCCCTGTCCTCAGTGCAACCTTAGATTTTGACACAGTCTGAAAACCAGCAGCTGTCAGACTTGTTTTTTTGTACTCAACACATTCCTTGCATTTGCAGAGGTAGGTGCCATGCCACTAAGCTAAGTCCCCAGCCCTGGAGAATTCTAATAAGCTAAAATCCATGATACGCCATTCTGCTGTGCACAGTTTGGTTACCTTGTTTTTGGAAATGGAAAGGATAAGAGAAGTTTCAGACTTTCTTTCCTTATTAAGGCTGAACTTGCTTTCTCCAGCCATGGAAGCGTGATCCCCACCAAGATATAAACACCCAGCTACAGAAAAAGGAGAAATGAGTTAATAAAATTCCAATTGCTATATAATATTAACTCAAGAGAACATGTCATAATTTATTTCACTATTTTCCCACTAGACCTTTACGGTTCTTCCCATGTAATATTTTTTGAGACAGGGTCTCACTATGTAGTGACTATATATTTATCAAGGAGTTAATATATGTTAACAGTGTGTGTGCGTGTGTGTATATATACACACACACA
>NW_022962141.1:896-2083 GCF_012274545.1 Fukomys damarensis
TAACATTCAAATTAAGCCAGGTCTCTGTATATCTCCAGTCAGATGAGAAACAGCTCGATGTATGCTAGAGGGTAAAGAGAAATCTATTTTTATTTGTAATTTTGTTCTAAATAACTCAAAACAAGGACAATTTATTTGTTGAATGATATGAGTAAATCAATTCTTATGATTTTCTCCTTCATGTTCCCTGTTCTACTAACAATCCATATTAATTTGTATGCTTTCTATATTTATAACTTTAGAACTCAGTTTATTAGAGAGCAACTTTTAACTTCTCATGTTGAACATTATTGAGTTGCATGACCGTTTTACATATTTTTTCTAAGGTGATTTAAGAATATGTAATCTCTCCTGAATATGAGAGAAGTAACTGTATAGAACTCCAGGCTCAGCAGGATGACTATGAGCGCATTTCTGCCTGACCGATTGACTCTGTGACTTTGGCCAAGTTGTGATTTCTCTGAGTCTGTGGTGGTGCATGTGTCAAATGAGGGACTTTGACTTTCACTACTTTTCTAAAAACTTTTTTCAAGTAACACTTTAAAAAAATGTTTGCAGGAAACTGTTACACAAACAGAAGTAGAATTGTTTGGCTGAAGAAGGGGTGGAGGCTTTAATGGGCGACTTGTTATCCACTCATCCTGCCCTGTCCTCAGTGCAACCTTAGATTTTGACACAGTCTGAAAACCAGCAGCTGTCAGACTTGTTTTTTATACTCAATACCTTCCTTGCATTTGCAGAGGTAGGTGCCATGCCACTAAGCTAAGTCCCCAGCCCTAGAGAATTCTAATAAGCTAAAATCCATGATACACCATTCTGCTGTGCACAGTTTGGTTACCTTATATTTTTGCAAATGGAAAGGATAAGAGAAGTTTCAGATTTTCTTTCCTTATTAAGGCTGAACTTGCTTTCTCCAGCCATGGAAGTGTGATCCCCACCAAGATATAAACACCCAGCTGCAGAAAAAGGAGAAATGAGTTAATAAAATTTCAATTGCTATATAATATTAACTCAAGAGAACATGTCATAATTTATTTCACTATTTTCCCACTAGACCTTTACAGTTCTTCCCATGTAATATTTTTTGAGACAGGGTCTCACTATGTAGTGACTATATATTTATCAAGGAGTTAATATATGTTAACATAGTGTGTGTGTGTGTGTGTGTATATATATATATATATATA
>NW_022962141.1:2140-4615 GCF_012274545.1 Fukomys damarensis
TACCTTTTGATTTCAAAGTAAGCATAAAGTAAGCATTAGCAATTTATCTGGCTTGTTTTATTTCTCCTGTCAGCATTCAGTTTCTGCTGAATTGTTGCTTGACACATGTCAGAAGCCTTTGGTGACACCCCAGCTAGCAGAATAAGAGAGTGATAGGGATTGGTGTCACTATGACACTTTTCATGATATGTGCTGGGCACTGTAGTAAGCCATTCTGCTGGAACAAAAATTCTGAATTTATATTAAGGGAAATGTAAGTGTGATTTAATGAGAAAGTGAGAATTAAAGGGACTTTTCTAAGTTCACTAGATATTCGTCAGGTTTGAGTTGTGATTGAAACCACTCCAACCTCCCACCAACCAGGACAGAGCTGGAGCCTTCTGTTGTCAAGACCCTGAGTGAGCTTTGGGAGCCACTTTCAAGAGCAGCCCTCCCTCCTGATGTCCTCAGCCTGTCATTTTTCCCTCTAGGCTTTCTTCTCTCTTTCTGAAAATCAGTTGCCCTTAGCCATCATTTATGTTATAAAGAGCTCAAGTGTCAGCAGAATGCTAGAATAGAATTTATGGGGGTGAAGGCCACTCATGGCTAAAACAGAGACGGTTTGCCAGATAGTTTTTAAGAGGGGAAAAAACAACATTTGTGGTTTAACTTTACTGTTTCACAAGTATTTGCTATCTAGAGAGTGAAAATGTCTTCATGACAGGGCTGAGGATATTGTTCAGTTGTACAGTCCATGTTGAGCATGCATGACATCCTGATTTCAAACTCCAACACACACAAAAAAAGAAAGAAAAAAAGAAGTCTTATGGCTTATGTCTAGATATCTCCCCAAAGCCTTATGTGCTCAGAGGTGGAGCTTTTCTGAGGTGGCTGGATCTAGGGTGTGTGATTATGGAATAAGGGTGTGTGATAACTAAATCAGTCCACTGATGAGCATAGTTCTGGAAGGGGAAAATGGAAGACCCACCATGGGTGTGGGTGACACCAACCAAATAGTTTTGGATCCTGGATGGGATATAAAGGGGAAGATGAAGGCAAACTCACAGCCTTCTGCCTATCATGCTACAAACTGTTTACCCTCTGTGATGCCCTTCTTCCATGAAGCCAGCTAACTCAGGACTGAAACCTCTACAGACTGAGCTACAAACGATTCCTCCTTTAACTTTCAGTGTCATGTATTTTCTCTCAGCAATGCAGAAAATAAGATAAAGAATTAAGGCAAAAGGCAAAAAAGTTCTTCACAAAAGTAAACAATATTTTGAGTAATACATTTCATTTTTATCCAAGCCCCAAACAAGTTTATGTATTATGTTCTTTGGCTAGGATATAAAGACATAAAATCTTTTACCTATAGAAAGTAAATAAGTAGCAAAGCACTTTTGTAGGAAAAGACAATTACATTGTAGTTCTTTGATTCAGGTCTTGTATGATTTACATTTTACACAATGTTAATTAGTGGTAATATACGGTTCTTTTTATAAAGTCCTCTGCTTCTGGTATTCATTCATAACTTTTGTAACACTGTTCTGTAATGCTGTTGCTATAGAAATGTTACAGAAAATGGTCTTTTGAAGTATTTTGAAACCTGTGAAAGAAATTTTTTCACCCCTAAAATTCCTTAAGTCATTGGATATCACCTTATCATTGCCACCACTAAATATTATTATGTTGTGTGTGCTGGGTCCCACCCTGCTTGGAGCATTAGTAACAAAAAAGCTTTTATACAAAAGATTTAATAGGAACATGTTAGCTGGAGAAAGTGCAAATTACACTGGCATATTCCCACACATTTCATAAATAGAGAGTGTAATTAGTCACATGTTTCCAAAGAATTGACTCCTAACTTCTGAAAAGAAAGCAAAGTTACAGTAAGAGCTGTATATAGTTTTCTTTAGTTTTTTATTGTTATTTTTACATATTGTTTTCTTTATTTCCATTTCTACACAGTGATGAACCAAAGAAAGTTTGAAAACTGGCTCTAACCTATGTTTATCCTTTTTAAACTGATTTTATGAAATCTTTGAATGTATTTTAAATCTTTTGCCAATAGATTTTAGCATCTCATTGTAATACCACTTTTTCCATTTCTGCATTTCAGATTCTGTGATAAAAGTTACTAACAGAATGTATGCTTAATTTTGAATTATTTTAAAAGTAGGGAAAAGTAGAGTTAACTTTCAGGAAAATTCTATTAAACTGGAAAAAATGATTAAAGAAAAGTTTTATTAGAAAAAGATTTACTAATAATTATAAAATAGGGTGAGGGATGTAGCTCAGTGGCTTGCCTGTCTGGCAAGCACAAAGTCCTAAATTTGATCCCTGGTGGTCGTGGGGGACAATAATTCATCCAGTATAAAATATGAGCTTTTATAATTTTTTAGTAAAACTTCATCTTTATATTTAATAGACCAATTTTTTTCTTTTTTTGACTTTTATTAGTACATTTTTGCCACACTTAATGATTACATTAATTGT